>NC_048447.1:16959014-17146962 GCF_004353265.1 Vitis riparia | reverse complement strand
AAATGTTGTAGGCGGACTGTAACTTTCCTGTTTTTGTCGAACAAACGTGAGGATCCTAAGACAGATTACCTTGAAATGGTGTTTGTTTCTGTTCTAAAAGGTTGGTTTATTGGATGATGGCTGTCAGACCTATATTGTCGTGTTTCAGACTATGACAAATGAAATAATTCTATGCTTTGATTGGTGTTTGGGATTCTGTCTTCTTTTGATGGGCTTATTTTGTTTGGATGATCATCTTATATTTTGCTTAAATGAGTTCTAATGAGCATTATTGGGAGATTTACAGCATACCTGGTTTTCTGAACGCGTTTATCATCGTTTCTATTTTGCAAAATAAGGAACTTTTTTCAGAAATATGGGCTTCTGACAGCGTATTAATCTCAGATGAAAACAGGTGGGATAGTTGAGCCAACAGGATTGTTTTTTATTGATTCTTAATCTGAATATCTAAAGCTCCACGTAAATGATGTCTTACACCCGAGAGTAAAGGCGAAAGCAGGTCCAATAGAGGATTTGTTGTTTGATTGATTCTTAATCTGCATGGAAACATAATTCATTTTGATTGATGTTGATCTGCATAACATAGCTAAAGCTCCATGTGAACAATGATCTCAATGCGCAACGGTGAGGGACGAAGAACAGGTTGAATTATTGAGCTAAACAGGATTCAGTTTAATTTGTCCTTAACCTGGAGAGCTAAAAAGCTCCAGTTGTCTGGTACAGAACAACCAGAATATTTTCTCACTTTATTTGTAATAAACCCACACCTAGAAATACCAGATACATCAAAACCCTGAGAATTAACTTCAGAATGGCATTGTAACAAAGCAAGGAACCCCCTTGAATCTTTCACCCAGCACCCAATGCAATGATGAATGGAGAGGACTGCATAACTTGTTTCTACTTGTAAGCAGATCGACTTTCCGAGAGTTAGGAACCAAAACTTTGTCAAGTTTATAGTACACCGTTCTTCTGCCTTTACTCAGAAGGTTTCTCTTCTGTAATCTATACTTCAGCTCAATGACCCTGTCTCAATAGGGATTATAGCATCATAGACTCTATCTGTAGCCTTCTTTGCCTAAACAAAATGGAGGGGAGACTTCAGTTGGAGGAGGAGAAACAAAAGGAGATTCAAGCACTGAAATGAAAAGAAGGAAAGCAAGCTTTACTTCATCCTCCCAGTTAGTGCGTAGAGTTACGATAAGAAGGGACAAAACTTGAACGATGAGCGCACATATAATCCCCAACCAGAGGCCCTAATCCAAACATTTTAACAGACAAGATTACATGAAATCACTTGCTTCAAGTTAATTGGAGACGACAAAAAACGTATTCTAGTAAAAGGGAGAATGGTGAACTCTTACCTTGCCTCCAATGTGGAAGACAAAAGCTAATAAAATAGCACATGGAATTCCCACAAGATAATATGATCCTAGATTGACAAAGGCACCAATCTTCTGCCAACCGCATCCTCTAGCAGTGCCTAAATGTTCATGAACAATAAAATTAGCCGCTACAGTCTACATTCAAGTTCTGCAGAAGATCATCTGCAATATTCCATTCAGTTGATGGAGATTATATTCTAAGTGCAAAGTGATTGTGTTTTTTGTGACAACAAAAATGTGTTTTGTTTAGTGGTAAATGTTGACATTACTTCAAATATTGAGTAATGAGCAAAAACATTATCAAATAAAAGGTGGTGGTTTGTCTGTTTTCTTATGGTCTGGAGTCTTAAAGAAATGGATGATAATTATATTAGTAGTAGATGAAAGTCGAGAAAACCTGAAAGAACACACTGCATTCCATCTAGGAAGTTGGATAATGCAAGAATTGGCATCATGGCTGCTACATATGTGACCACTTCTATTTCATTGCTGTAGGCATAGCCCCAGATGTTCCTTATCAATATCAGAAGTAGTCCAATGAGAGTGCCTTCAGCTATGGCCATGACTAAGACGACAAATACTGCTAAACGTGCAGCTTGTGGATGCCCTGCCCCAAGTTCATTTGAGACCCTTGTGCTGTACAGAGAAATGAAGAATACATGCATCAAATCAAAGTTGTGGGAGGCATGGTTTTGAGTTTCCATTACAAAATCAAGTTCACTTGTGGTTGAAATCAAGATGATACCCTACAAATTAATTAGTTGACTTTCTTGTAAACCAAGTATGGGAATTTTGGCTCTGAATCAAGTCCAAGCCGTTAATGATAAAAAGTTCAATGTTGAATACATGTTCAGTTTAGACCGATTTACCTCACAGCTCCACTGAGTCCAAAGGGGATCATCCAAACTGTTGCAGCAGTATTAAGGCTGGGAAACAAATGTGTTCCACTAAGATCAGACTATAATGTGGGGTTGTACATAAGAAATTAATAAAACTCAATGGAAATCAAGAAAATCTTAAGAAATGAAGACAGATAATGTTGGGATTCAACACTCACCAGATCGAAAGCACTGAAGTCTCTAACTTTGGATTAGGAAGGAGACCAGATAGAAGAACCATCAGCTCAAATGACCACATTTCCAAGCTGTTCAATTTTATGGAAATAAACTGCATTAAAATCTTTAGACACATTGAACACAAATCACGATAATGAGACTGTTTCATAGTAGAGGAAGATAAAATGAATTTTCCAGATGTTTTTGTTATCTTCTTGAAAGCATAAGAAATGGAAATTTACCAGACCATAACAGCAGAAGGAATAGCAAGTCTAAGAAAACTCGGGATATTATGCAGGGCCTCCTTTGAAAATCCAGTCCTAGTTTTCGAGCAAGAAGAAGAGAATTTAACATATAGTGCCAGCAATAAAACATTTATCCAACAGGAGATGCTATTTGCCAAAGCAGCCCCTTTACTTCCAAGGCCAGATTTGAAAACCAGAAACCAGCACACCAGAACATGCAGTAAGGTTGTGATTCCAGAGCTCAGCATCATTGGGAAGACTATGTTTTGGGTTTGCAAGAATCTGACAAGGCACTGAAGGAGGCCATAGGCAAAGAGGCTCGGGATCATGAAACGGGCATAAAGTTCGGCTTCTTGTGATATCTCAGGATCTTGGCCCACGGCCATTAGAATGGTTCCTGTATATGCCCAAATGGTAGCAAGAGGTATGCTAACAATTAGAAGAATAAGCATGGCCCTCTGCATGTGTATACTGAGCATATGATATTGCTTTGCTCCATAGGACTGCCCACATAAGGTATCCAATGCACTTGCCATCCCCATCTATCCAACCAAAAAGAAAAATGACAAACAAATTTTCAGTTCAAGTTTTACTTAGCAAAAGACCCTCCTAAACAGACAAGAAAAAAAAAAAAAAAAGAACAACACAAATTGGGTTTACATGTAGCATTTATGCTTCTTCATTAGGCTGTGAAAGGGCCAAGGGAAGATAGATAATTCAACATTTTCCCCACTTTTTGGGACTGGAATGGTTACTACAAACAAAAGAAACTCTTATGGAAACAAATTTAATAGTTCTTGTTATAGCTGCTTATTAATGCGCTCATCCGGATAAATCTTTATCATCAAGGATTTCAATGGAAAGGCTAAAGGCTTCATTTCAATCTCAGGAGAAAACAAGGAAAATAAAAAGTGCTTAAGATAACTTTAAAATAGATTTTTTTTCCCAAGCCATCTTCAGATTTTAAATTTCCTCCCTTTGTTCTCAACAAAATAAGAAAAACAGAGAGTCTACAGCTGTGATAAACCACCAAGGCTCTCAAATCAATTCCACAATAACAAAAATGTAAAAATGGGCTGAAAATTGCAGAGCCCATTAAAGGAAAAATCATATAAGCGATTACAGCCAAGAAAATCAAGTCTACAACTGTCCTTACTGAACTAACCAAGTTTACCACTCGTCCTGTACACAAAACACAGACAAGAAAGCATTATACCCATTACTCAAAACTATACAACATTCCCTAAACGAAAGGCAAATCACATAAATTGAATAGCACAACAGTCCCACCAAGTTCGCGATGTATATCCACCCTCCACACTCATAGATTTCTATATTACAGAGAAAACAAGCGAGAGAAAAGAAACCCAACTCACCAACAAGCTGGACCCAGTGACAGAAGCAAAGGAAGTAGCCATTGAAGCTCCAGAGAGAGCTAACTCACCCAGATGACCCACAAACATCACAGATATCAGCTGCAAACAATACTGCAAAAGGCTGACAGATATCAAAGGTCCTGCCAACCACAGCTGCTTCTTCACTTCTTCTACTACCTTATCTCTCTGAAAAATCTTCCCTTTGCTTCTCTCTCCACCATCTTCTCCACAGCTTTGGATCAGAGGAGACCTCAGAGTTGGCTTCTCATCCCCTCTATCCATCTTGTCCTTCACACACACTCGCAGAGGAGAAGGCCAATGCAGCGGTGCCTATTGCTCTATAAATAATCGAAATCTTGTAAAGCCTAAAATGCCCATACATTGAATGGTAAAAGGTTAGAATTATTTGAATGTGGCAGTCTGCGATTGGCTATATTTTGGAGGTACAGGCCAAAAGCAGTGGGGCTGGTTCCATATGATTGTCCAAATATGTATACATAATAATTTAGAAAAAGACAAAAGATGAAGAGGGCAGCTACCATATTTGACTGTTGGAAGGCTCTGACTCACAGTAATAAATAGATATTTATATATATTGGGGAAATGATACTAATTATCGAGGGAGAGGGAGATTTTTGGAAAGGAAAAAAAATCGTCCAGTCCAATCATGGTTGGTGGTGCACAAAATGTTAATGTTGAGTCAGGAAAGAAATAGGGAATAACCTACAAAAAAACGTGAGATTTTAAAACTTTACATTTTTTCTTTTTTTAATTTTAGTGTAAAATGGGAAAAGACATCGCTTATTCAGGCATTGCTTTCAAATTTATTTCATAATTATCCTCAAAAAGTAAAAGACAAAGTACTTTTATTATTTTTCTCCCTGTAATCTTCTGCTACCATAATACATTGTCACCTAGTTTTTATTATTATTTTTATTTTTTTTACTTTATATATATATATATATATATATATATATATATATTTAATATACTCGTGTATCTTCTCATAAAACTTCTTTAATTTTAATTTATTTTTACTCTCTAATATTTATTGATTTTAATTTTTATTTACGTATTAAACATAAAATGATGATATATAATAAATAGTTAATATAACAAATAAAATAAAAACAAAAATATGTAATGGATAAAAATGAAAATACTATCCCACAAATAATATACTTGATGACTTTAAATAATAATTATATTAATATATTTCATTACTTTATCCTTTACTTTTAAGGGTAATTGTAGAATAAATTTGAAAACATCATTGGAGTGCATGAATGGACAATATTTTTTTCGAATTTACACTAAAATTAAAAATGAAAAAGTAAAGTTCTAAAATCTCGTATTGTTTGTAGTTGGTATATGGTTATATGATTTCCTCAAACAAATATCCATGATGGCATAACCAACTATCTCAACTTACTGGTATACTCCTGATATCACAATCATACATTTTGAGGACATGTTTATTGTTGTAACATCCCAACTCGGCGTATGACCACATTTTATAAGTTGTTAGATGTATGTTTATTCCAAATGTTTCTACTCAGTTACATCGAATGGTTTCAAATGAAAAGATACTAAACTCGAACCTGAATGAAACAAATCGAATGTCCATCACAATAGAGCCCGAGTGTTCATATACACAATAATTTTGGTTTTGCTAAAAAAAAACATTACTCTATAAATTCAAATTAATTTTTTTTTTTACAACTTATTAAATTTTGTGAGATACAAATTAACAAAATATTATTCAAACTTTATTTGATTGAAGAAAAATTAAGCTGATATGTTTAAGTTTTTTTTTGTTTTTTTTTTATTTATTTTAAAGGGTTATTTGATTAAAGGGATGAAACCATCCCAATTTTGTAAATTTAATCTTCGACTTTTTTCAACCCTAAAAATACCCATTTTGGATAAAAATGCCCTCAATTTTTTCTTGTAAAAATGACCATTTTTTGTTTTAAATACACATGTAAATAATCACTATATTGAGGAGCATTTATGTCAAAAAAATGTTACTTATTAATACAAAAATAAAAGAGGGTAGATTTACAAAATATAATTTTTTTATCCCTTTTAATAAATTAATTAAAAAAATGATATGTTGACACTGTTAGATGATATGTTTTTAATGAAATTAAAATTTATAAATTATAGTTTATCTTAAAGCCTGATTATACTTGACTAATATTTGAAGTAGATTCTACTACTCATATAATTAAGTTTTGTCATCATAATTAGTTAAATGTATTTGTAACAACTCTTCCCTAAGTGGGTGGCAACTTTGAAGATTCAACTGAAAACCAGCTTGTGGATTTATTCTAAAAATCGAAAATGATTCCTATGATATCATAAAAAATTTATTAAACATGGAACTGCATTAGCCTAAATAAAAGATATATATATATATATATATATATTTTCATATTAAACTATTTTGACAAAATTATCAAAATAAGTAAATTAAGATACCCTTATAAAGCTTAAAAACAATCTTATAACTTGTTGAAAGCTATAATATAAATATGACTTTACCATTTAAAATAAGTGATAAGAAGTGATGAGTCATTTTAAGTGATAAGTCATTAGCCACGAAGTTTTCAATTTTATCCTCTTAAGATAAAACTTAATAAGGTCTAACTTTTAACTAAAGTAAGAGTTAGAGTCTGTCTACAAATTATATTATATTACTAGTTAGCTTTTTTCCATGAATAAAAGAAGAAAAAGAATAAACTTCACTTGCATGCAGTCAAATTAAGTCTAATATTTAAAGTAAGATTCAATAGCTTATGATAATTAAGTTTTGTCATTTTATTTGAAGTGTATGGACAGTATGTTGCTGTTTGTTCGTCTCTTTGTGGTTTAATTCTTGGAATCTGTGGACTAAAAAATAGCGATGGTGAATGGTGATGACTCCTCATATGATCATATCTTGTCATTATTGGATAAATCTCTAAATTGAATTCAACTTGATGATGGCAAAAACAAGAGTAGTGGTTGGGCATGTGAAGGCTTTTTCTAGGGCAAGACACCTACTTGAGCTGCAAGAATAGCTTTCTGTCTATAGACTATAAGTGGAATTTAATATGAAGCAGCCAGACATGGACTTTTAGTATTAAAAAAATATCCACAATGAAAATTGCTTCTATTTTAATGGCATAGTAAGAAAGAGTTCCATGTTTGTTTTATTTACTGTATGACGATTCGATTTTTTTTGCCCCTATTTCAATAATGTCAACATTATATTTGACAAAAAAAAAAAAAAAATTAGAGAAAGTGTGAAGTAGTGGACTAAGATTTGATGTTATGATCGTATGGCTCAAATCAAGTAAGAACTTGTTAATTAATTCTATATATAATTTTCATAATTTCCGGCATCTCTTATTTATTTAGAACCCTTTTACTCATATATAAAGATTTTCAAAGCTTGATTTTTATAGATATGTTCATAGTTGGATTTTTTGAAAAAAAAAATCGGTGTGACATAAATGATGAAAACTCATCAAAAAATTAGAGAATATTAAAAAATGATAGAAAAAACAATAATACATATTAAAATTATTTTATTGAAAAAAAATAATATATATAATTTGTGTGATATTAAGTAAAATACATGAAACTTGAGAACATATTTTTAGATATTATTTATTTTAGATGTATTCAAAGGTAAAAAAAAATGGTGATATATTTATGATTTTTTAAAAATGTTTATAATTTTATTTTCAAATTTATATTTATTTTATATTCAATTAATATATAAAGAGATTAAAAAAGGCTTGATAATGGTTTTTATATTTTAATAATTAATGAAACGATATTTGAAATAATTAATGAAATGATATTTGAACATAAGATAATTAAAATTAATTTATTATTAAAATTTCATTTCAATATTTTTATTTTCTAGGAATGTATTAAAATGTATAATCATTTCTACAATTTTTTTTTTAAAAAATAAGAAATCAACTTCAGTATATAATTAATGTTAGCAGATAAATAAGGGTGGATTTGCTCAAAAATAAAATGCCTGAAATATCCACAAAAAATCTGCAAAGCTATATCAACTTTTCTATTCAAATATTTTTTCGGTGAGCAGCAATAATCGAAATTTTTGGCCACCAATAACCAAAATTTCTATGAAATATTCACAATATTTTCCGAAATTTTCATCCTTAAGTGAAACCAAAAGATTGTGATTATGTCCATGAAAACCTACACTTTAAAAAAAGACTTTAAAATTGATTTTGAAAACCATTTCCAAGAACAACTCAGATGTTAAATAGCAGTTATTTTAAGAAATAATACATAAATTAATGAAAGTACAAGATTATGAAACAATTTAAGGTTATTAATGATTCAGGTTTTGATTACACTAACTGAAATATCAAATTTTAGTTTCCTCCAATATTTATACTTTAGTAACATATTTCAATCACAATTTCTTTGATATTATTATTATAATTGCCAAGAAACTGAAACTGTTATTGCAATATAAGTAGTTGTAATCCCATAAGAAAATTGTGATTCTGATGAAAAATAAGTTTGACGTGGGTGGGTGAGTATGTATGATAAAGTAGAGGAGGTTTGTATGATGGACATTGTCCTTATAAATAATATTCATCAGGAGTATATATTATTCATCAAGAGTATGTCTATAAAATTTTGAAAATTAAAATCAAAATAGAGAAAGGGGGAACAAAATATAAAAATTGCACACTTATTTCTTGAGGCTCATACTTATTTTCTCTCTTACCCTATATTTATATAAAACTCAATTATAAAACCATGGTGTTGAGATTTATCATCTCATATTGAAATTTAGATCCTCGAATTTAAAATATATATATAATTTTATGATTAAATAAAGTTATTTATTATATAAATAAAAGAAATAACAATTTTTAATTAAAAATTATTATTTATTAAAAATAAAATAACTCTTATTTTCTCCTAACCTTTTACCATAATTACCAACTTCTTCTCTCTTTTTTAAGGAGTTCTTTGCTTTTACTTGATGGAAATAAATAAAAAATGTGTCAAACTTAATAACTTAAGAAAAGTTAATTTAATTTTACTAAACAATTTTAAGGTTCGTGTTGGGATCTTGACAAGTACTTAAAAAAAAATGTTATTTTTATATTTGGTTTTACTATAAAAAAAAAAGAAAATCAAATATAAATAAAATTAGTTTAAAACTTATATATTTTAAAATTATTTAATGTTTATATATAGTAGTTAAAGTAAATGAAATGAGTTTCAAATATTATATAAAAATGATTTATTGAATTTAAATCTATTTTTTCTTCTACTTTTACTCTTTATTTTATTTCTCTTAAATTTTACGAAAGTCAAATATAGCTTAATGATTTTTATTGTCATTAGTTGAGTTGAAGCTAAAATTATAATTTTAATGAGTATTATTGGTATTATAAAAATTTTATTAAACATAAAATTTATATTAACCTAAATAAAATTTATAATAAAATTTTTACATTCATATTAAACTATTTTAACAAAATAGGTAATTTAGTTGAACTTAAAAACAAGCTTATAGTACTTCTTAAAAGTTAATACACATATGACTTATATTTAAAATAAAATTGAATAATAATTTTTAAGTTATTAAATTCAACATCAATTAAATTAAATTTATTTTAAGTCATACTAAATTTTCAACCTTATAACACAAAATATTAATTTAAGATAGCTCTAAAATAAGAGTTAGTCAACTTACAAATTATATCATTATACTACTAATTATCTTCTACCTACAAAATGGGGTTGAGGGGACTTAATATTGTTGCATATGAACCAAATTCAACTCAAATTTATTTGAACCTTATTTGATTGAGAAAAAAAATGATAAGTTATTAAACCAACACTTCATGATATGATTTTGATGAAATTATGATTCATAAATTATATTTTATCAATAAAAAAAGAGAAAAAAAATTAAACTTCTTGCGTGCATCCAAATTAAGTGGTTGTAGATTCAACTCTTCATGACAATTGAGTTTTGTCATTTTATTTGAAATGTGTGGACAATATGCTGTTGTCTCCTTTTATCTCTTTGTGGGTTCCTGGAATGTGTGGATTAAAAAGAAAAGAAAGTGATGGGTGAAGATGGTGCTTCCTCACATCTTCTCATTATTGGGTAAATGCCAAATTCAATTACACACATAGTGATAGGAAAAACACATGTGAAGACACCTTTGGGATGAAGTTTCAACTTTGACTTTTCAAATTAGTATTTTTTTTCTAGGCCCAAGGCACTACTTGATCTCCAAGAATGGCCTTCCACCACGTAGATGCACTGAATTTAATATGAAGTAGCCATCATCTACTTTTGTCATCGTATGTTAGAAAAAATGGAAAAAAAAAAAAAGAATTTTCATATTTGATTTACTATGAATAATAATTAAAATTAGTTAAAAGTTTATATAACTTTAAATTATTTAATTGATATATATATAAAATAAATCAAATGAATTTTAAGAAGTATTTAAAGTAATTTATTAGTTTTAGATGTATTTTTATTTTATTTTTATATTTTTAAGGAGTACAATATTGGTTATTATTAAGAAAAATCTAAAAACTCCCATAATGAAATTCCTCAATCAAGCCATGCTGAAAAACTAAAAACAAAAAAGGATTTCTTTATTTAATGTTTATTTTGTAGTGATTATATAATAGTTTGATTTTTTTGGTTCGTTCCAATAATGTAAATGCCCTATTTACACAAAAATATGATATACAATGTTGTGATTAGATGTCTAAATTGTCATATCACTGCATTTCATTAGCAAATCTTTTTTAAGTTGATAATGAAAGTATGAATTTGTTTCCTTATATATGACAAGAGAACTAAATCGTATAAATACTATTTTAAAATCTTGTCAAATATAATTCTAAAAATGAAATATTTAAAGATATTTATATATGATGTTTTTTCTTCTTTTAAATTTCCTCCAATATTTCATTCACAATCTTTTCTGTATTATTATTATAATTGGCCATGAAGATTGAAAACTGTGTGGACCCCGCATTTCGGCTCATGCGATTTCCACTTGATGGCGAGCTCGATTTTTATTTTGAAAATGATTTTATTTATTAGAAAATGACTTGTAGTCGCCACTTATTTTTGTTTTATTTTAAAAGGGTAAACAAAATAAGAAAGAAACCTTAAGTGTGACTCTTTATTTAACAAAAGGTGATTTATGAAAAATCGGATCGGGTTTGGGGGTCGGGTTACTTATCAGGAAGGTACGGTAAAAACCGTATCACCCCTCTAAGTCCCTAAAGTCGGGTCTCTACTAATGAAATTGAAGCAATCTAATGAAATTGAAGCAATCATGGCAATGGATGAGTGAATCAATGAATGCCCAGAATAAATCATGCATATGTGAGAATCGGGACATGCATAGGCGACGACTAGAGGGGAAATGGGTACATACCTGGGCAATGAGCTACCATATGCTATCAATAGAGAGGGTTAGTGCACGATTTAGGAATAATCTCATGCATGTTAGAGAGTAGGATAAATCAATTATGTATGATAATCAAATCAAACAATCAATCAATAAATCAAAAGTCACCCATATTGGGCCCCCACCAAAGCCCGTTTATTTTGCATGAATTGACGTCACAGATTCCATTATTCTAGAATTATGGAAAATTCATTCATGCTTATTGGAATCAAAAGGAGTAGAAGATCGTTTGAAAACTAGAGCAGAATTAAAACTATTTGAGAGAAAATTGGATTTTTGAAATTTATTTGAAAAATTGGTATCTTTAAGATTACTGGAAAATTGGAGTTTTAGAGTTTATTTGAAGATCAGACTTTTAGAGATTAAATGTGAGAATGAGAATTTTAGAAATTAAATTTGAACGAGATTGGAATTTTGAAAATGATTTGAGAGTTCGGGATTTTAAATGAGTGGATAAGTGGATGAGTGAATAAGTAAATGAATGGAATAATAACGATGGTGAAATAATAAAGATTAGGTAAATAATTGCGAAAGATGGAATTTTTAGAGATTGGAGATTAAATTTAGAGATTGAAAATTTAAGAATTTATTTAGAGATGAGATCTTTGATATATGAATAACTGAATAAATAAACGGATGAGATAACATTAATAACGAGAATAATCATTAAACAGCGGTATATGAACGGTGGAGCTTTTGAGAGTGGAAATTAGATTTGGAAGTCGGGTTCTGAAGAATTAAACTTTAACGATTAGACTAAATAAATAAATATGGAATAATAATGCTAATTAACGAAAATAATATTTAAACAAATAGTGGAATTTTTAGGATTGAAAATTAAATTAGGACATTAGATTTTTGAAGGATTAGACTTTAAATAAATGAATAAATATGGGATAATAATTCTAATTAACGAAAATAACATTTAGATGAATAGTGAAATTTTTAGGATTGAAAAAAAAATTAAATTAAGGCATTGGATTTTTGAAGGGTTAGACTTTAATGAATGAGATTTTTTAAAAGATGATAAATAAATACATACGCAATAATAATAATAATAATTAACAAACATGATATTTAAACGAATAAAATTGGACAGTGGAAATTTTGAGATTGAAGATTAAATCGTGGACATTGGATTTTTGAAGGATTGGACTTTCAATAAATAAATAAATAAATATGAGATAATAATTCTAGTTAACGAAAATAACATTTAGACGAATAGTGGAATTTTTAGGATTGAAAATTAAATTTGAAAGTCGGGTTTTTGAAAAATTGCTTAAGGACCTAAGTTTTGAAAATAGGATTTAATTCGGAATGTAGAAGATTCATTGAAACCAACATAATCTAATTATATAAGAATTTTCACATAGGATGATTAGGTGCAACTAAGGAAGAGAAGATAAGATACGAATTATTTTAAGTTTTGAAAAGGATGTTCAACCTTAATAATTTGTCTTTTAATTGTCTTTAAGTTGAGTTAACTAAATTGATAAAAATAAAATAAGATAAAAATAAAATGAATGAATAAATTAATAAGTTACTAAGATTAGAGGTTTAAAAACTTATTTAGAAATGAAGTAGCCAAATGGGCTATCCTGAAATGGACATGGGCCATGAGAGTGATTGGCTTGAGGAGCAATGAGGCCCTTCATCAGCAATTTTGGGCCTAGGCTCCAACTTAAACCCATACCCGTCACCATGGGCAAGCCAAGGTCCCAAACTCCATCACAGCCCACTTCTCCACCTGGGCATCATCATCTTCACCAGCAACCTTCTGGCAACCACCTTCAAGCTCTTTCTCTTCACTTTCCTAGGACGACCGCTGCAATGAGACATGTGTTAGCGAAATCAATGAGCTTCTGTGGTTCCATCCTCACCGACAATGGGGCACCCATCAGCGTGGGATCACCAAGAAAGCATGACGTCCTCGATACCTCCTTTCACCGGCACTGCTGCATCACCATACCGAACACATGGCGGGAGCCACCACCTTCAGCTCCGTCTCAACGGAAATTCAGCCTTCCAAGCGTTGACTGCCTGCCTATTGGTCCCCTTGACAACCTTAAATGCGCTGGCCTTAATGGCCGTCTCATCTAGCACGAACCCATGCGGCGCTCCCACTCTTCCTCTTGAAGCTTTGGAGAGGTTCACGAACAGGGCCCTTTTGGATCCGCTTCATGAGGTGGGTAGGAAATGGGTTTAATGGGTGACTTGAAGGAATGGCAAGAATGAGTGATAATGGACGTGGTGAGCATGAATGGGGCAGTTGGTGAAACATCCTAGGTATAATGGAATGAATGTGATAGGAAAATGGTAGTGAGAGAAAAAGGTGTGGTGGAGGCTTGTGGCATGAAGACACATGAGATTTAAAGAAAGAAAGTATGGTACACATGGGAGCATGGAGTGAAGGCATACATGGAAACCGGTATGAGGAGCATGAGGATGATGGCGGCATGCGTGTATAGAAATAGGTACAAAGAGAACGAAAAAAAAAAAACAGAGCATCTTGTGCATACAACATGTTCAACCCAAAACTAAACCTGTGGCCCTTGATGTCCACAACAAACAATGAAATATCATGTGTATATTATCAGGTGATGAAGCAGGACGTTAAGAGGCAGAAACTTACCAAGCTCAAGGAAGTTTCCTCTCTCTGGTTTCCTCCAGCAGCTGCCTGCCTTCCTCCTCTTCGCTCGTTCCTCCTTTCTTCCTAGTCTCCTCTTCTTTTTCCTTTCTCCTTTTCTTCTCCCCTGATCTCGGTTCCTCTGTGACCTAACCTTTTTTCCTCAGCAAGCCACTACCCGCTCCCCTATTCCCTCGTTAGTAAGCATGACTTGCAACCACCTTCATGGGCAGCCATTCTCCTTTGCCACAGGTCTAATGCAGCCGGGTTCATGGGAGGTGTCCCCCCCCCCCCCCCCAACTTTCAAAAAAAAAAAAAAAATGCTGAAGCAAAGCCTCTTCCGAGTGTCCCAAACCTAAGTGAAAACTATCTTTCCTTTAGTTTTTAAAGGGTCTACAAACTGTCATTGTATATAAATAGTAGGATTCTCATCAGAAAATTGTGATTCTAATAAAATATTTTGGACATGAGTAAGTACTTGGTTGCATGATGGGCATAGGTGTTGTATGAAAAATATCATCAAGCATTATTATAATCATTTTAAACTTTTAAGGTGAACATGCTCTATATATATTTAATTACTAGACTGATAATTAATATTAAGATTTGAATAAAATTATGAAAATTGTAATTACTAGATTGATAATTAATATGAAAGATTTGAATAATTCTGAAATTTGATATGGAGGAAGGAAGAACAAATATAAATATTGCAAAAATGAACTCAAACTTATTTTCTATCTTTTCATCTTGTATTTATTTATATGAAACTCAATTATAATAAATATACTAGTCATTAAATGTTTCATAACCTGAATTAATCAAGTCTAATCGTCTTTAGTGATGTCTTTTCATAGACTAATTAATCATGTAACTTGATCTTATTACGACATAACTACATTGAGATTTTGTCATCCTATATTCAAACTTTGGAGAATTGATTTCAGTATGTGAATTTCAAAAGGTCAAAACAATGCTAATTAATTATTGAAAAAATATGTTTTAAATATTATTTATTTTTTCTTTTTTTGGTCGAAGAGCTTGTTTGATATGTAAGAATAAAAATAAAAATATGATAAAAATAAAAGGTGAATCAAAATATTATATAAATAAAAAATTCAATTTTTATCTGTAACAATGAATTGTTTCTTCTTATTTCATATTAAAAAACAATCAAACATATTTTTATTCTACCATTCAAAATATGACATAAAATAAATAATCTTATTTTTTATTTTGATGAGCCAAAATTTAAGATGATATTAAATAAATTTTATGTGGTAAGTCTCATAACTAAGTATGTCTATGTTATGTGGATATAATTAGAATTTCCCGTACAAAAATGTATCGATTATATAACTATTTTAAGAAATCTTATAATTTTTATTGGGTGATGCAAGAAATATTGTATTTATGGGTTCTTCATTGTTTCTAATGAATAAAAATCAAATAAAAGATATCAAAATAATGGAATTTGCATTATTTTTGTCATCACTTCCCATTCCACCTATAAAGATAAATATGTCATGAATTAATTAATACTCTATTATGAAGTTTTAAGGAAATTGTCCAATTGACATATTTTAAAATATACAGTCCGTTTTATTTAAATGTAATTGGGTTGAATTGGGTTGTACTGGGGCAACAATATGTTTGTATCGCTAAAAAAAATCAAATCTTAGGATGTAAAATTATCTAGTGTGAAGAACTTTAATTTATTGGATAATGGACAATGAATTAATTAATCATTTAATATATTACTAGAATTACCTTCAAGACAAATCTATTTATTTATTTTTAATTAAATAATATATTTTATTAATTAATTGAAAAATGGTTAAAAAACTTCAAAAGGTTGAACTTAATAAAATAGATAAGTAATAAACCAAAGCAAAAAAGAAAAATAACAAAAAATGTGAAAAAAAAAAAAAAAAAATAGTCATAGACTTGTAGACCCATTTTTTTAGTTTTGGTTTTCTTGATATATTTATTTTTTTGAGTCTTTCCCGCCACTTTGGGGAGCACCCGGAAGAAGACATTTGGAGTAGGGGACCGGCTTCTAAAAAACTCCATGCATGAGGCGCGTGGCTGTGGAGAGGACTACAGCCATGGTGGTGGTTGGGACTCCACGGAGGTTGAGCAGGGAATAGGAGAGCAGGTGCTAGCTTTCCGGATCTGGGCAGGAAGCTTGGCAAGGAAAAAGGAAGGGGGTATGCTGGAGCTAGGGGCAGCAGCTAGGGGGGGAGAAAAAGAAAAAACCGGGCAGCACATGCATTGGGTTTTTTGTGGGCAACACATGCATTGGAGGAGATTTTGGGGGCAGCACATGCACTGAAGAGGAAGAGGGGCAGCAGCTAGGTGGAGGAAGAAAACGGGCAGCAGCTGGGAGGTTTTTTTTGAAGAAAAAATCTGGGGACAAGAGAGAAAACCGGGCACCAAATAGACCTTTCTTCAACCTCTCGTCCTCTCTCTTTGTTTTTCATCTCCGGGTACTTTCTTTTCTCCACTCCATGCTTGTTTTTTTAACTTCTTTTCTAAGCTCGTTGATGGATATATAGGGTGAGGATGATATGAGTTTATTTTGGTTCTTATTATTGGAGCTTTGTTCTACCATCTTCACCACCAACCTGCCACCACCGGTCTTCAACCCGGAAATTTTTTTTAAAAAAAGAGTAAAACCATCTTTTGATCTTTGGGTGGATATTTTAGGCAGTGGGCTTTATTGGTAGGCTCCCAAGACACTGACTTGTGGGCTTAAGTTTGTTTTTGTGGGCTTTAACCATTTTCTTTTAGTTTAGGCTTGTTGGTAATGTTTGTTTGGGCCTCCTATGTTTGGGCTTAAGTTTGTTTTTGTGGGCCTTAAGCCCTTTTCTTTTAGCTTGGGTCGGATGGCCCAAGGCTTTTTTAATGAATGGAGCCCAAAGCTCTTTTAAAGAATGGACGTGGGCTTATGGACTTGGGCTTGGTGTAGATGGAGCCCAAAGCTCTTTTAATGAATGGACATGGGCTTCTTTTAATGAATGGACATGGGCTTGATGGAGATGGAGCCCAAGGCTCTTTTAATGAATGGACTTGGGCTCATAGACTTGGGCTTATGATGGGATGAACCCAAAGCACTTTCAAAATCTTATTATTATTATTCTTATTATCATTATTATTATTAATTCAACTTTCCAAATCTTATTATTATTATTAATCTTATTATTATTATTATTATTACTATTATTAATTCAAACTTTCAAAACCTTATTATTATTATTATTATTAATTCAAGCTTTCAAAATCTTATTATTATTATTATTATTAATTCAAATTCTCAAATCTTATTATCATTATTATTATTAATTCAACTTTCAAATCTTATTATTATTATTATTATTATTATTATTATTATTATTATTAATTCACACTTTCAAAATCTTATTATTATTATTATTATTATTATCAATTCAAACTTTCAAAATCTTATTATCATTATTATTACAAATTCAACTTTCAAAAGTCTATGTTCTCGCAGTTCAATTTCCAAAAAGTCTGCCTTCAAATGATTTTCGAGACTTCCAATTTTCATAAATCAACTCTCATAATCCCAATTTTCGTAACTTAATCTTTTTTTTAAGATCCCGAACCCTCAAATCATTTTCAAAATTCCAACCTCTTTCAAATTCGATTTCTAAAATTCACATTCTCACATTCAACATCTAAGAGTCTGATCTTCAAATAAACTCTAAAACTCCAATTTTCTAGTGATCTTCGAGATTCCAAATTTTCAATTAAATTTCAAAAGTCCAATTTTCTCTCAAATAGTTTTAATTCTGCTCTGGTTTTCAACGATCTTCCACTCCTCTTGATTTTAATAAGCGTGAACGAATTTTTCATAATTCCAGAATAATGGAATCTGTGACATTAAGTCATGCTAAATAAACGGGCTTTGGTGGGGCCCTACATGGGTGACTTTATGATTGATTGATTTAATTGCCATGCATGATTGACTTTATTTTGCTCTATGACATGTTCGAAATTATTCCTTAATTGTGCACTAACCTCACTTCTTGATAGTACATATTGGTTCGCCACCCAGGTACGTATTTACTCGCCCCATGGTCACTCCTTATGCTTGTTCGGATTCTCATACGTGCATGATCATTTAAGGGATTCGTAGGTTCATTCATCAATTGTCATGTCAACTTCATTTTATTAGTAGAGACCCGACTTTAGGGACTTAGAGGGGTGCTACGGTCTTTACCGTACCTTCTCGATAAGTAACCTGACTCCCGAATCCGATCCGGTTTTTCACAGACCACCTTTTCCAAAGTAAGGAGTCACACTTAGGGTTTTTCTTTCTTATTTTGTTTACCCTTTTAAAAATAAAACAAAAATAAGTGGCGACTCCAAGTCAATTTTTCTTAATCAATAATGAATCATTTTTCAAAATAAAAATCGAGCTCGTCATCGAGTGGGAGACGCATGAGCCGAAATGCGGGGTCCATAAGACTCTAGTCAACAATTGTGATTATGTTACAAAAATAAATAAAATTAAAAGAATACCATTCACATGTACGTCTAGATCATTCGAACCAACTAGATTATGAATTATTTTAGATATCAATTTATATTTAATTTTTATTATTTAAATAACATTATTTTTGTTCAAAACTTCCTATGCTCATGCGACAAGAAGTGGCATTGGACGCCTATGCTGCAAATTGAGACTAAAGCACTCATAAAAGAATACTTGACACACCGGACACGTGTAGCCAAACTTCCAAAATGTGAATACATGAAAATATTAGTATCATATAATTGCATCTTATTTAAAAAATTCGTAGATTTTTGGGAAAAATACCTATTTAAAAAAAATCAATTTTTTTTTTAAAATCACCTCCTAAAATTGACTTCTAGATAACTCTAATAATAAAAATGTAAATAATCAATGAAATTAGATACTTTCCATATATATATATATATATATATATATATATATTTTGGAGTAGTTTTTTTATATAATTTAATTTTTTTTCCAATTTTCTTTAATATTTTGATTATTTACCATTCATATTTAACAAAATGTTTCTACTAGGAAGAGTGGAAAGATTGTCTTTTTCATACACTTGAAAAAAAAAAAACAAAATAAGAACCAAATTTTGACAAATACAAATTTAATACATTTATTTAAAAATAATTAAAATTTTGTACCCTTTTGAACCAAATGTATCATCTTTGAGTATCCCATATATTACCTTGTTTTGAGAGTGCATAAAATTTAAAAATTATAATTTTTTAAAATGTGTATAAAGGAGCATACTTTTCCAAAATTAGAATAATTAATCTTAAATTGATTTTATTCCAAAGTCACCCGATGTCTCCTTGCTATAATTAACACAATTTTGTTTAAAAAATATTTTATTATAATTATTCATTTGATGTAGATAAATGTGTATTTATTATGACTTATCTTTTACAATTTTATTTTAATATATTTAAATTTTGATAGATTTATCATTGCTAAAATTGGCCTATCTAAATTTAATCTGTTCATTACTTTGAACAATGATCATTATATTGGTATTAAACATTAAATAATACGTTGAAATAATATTTTTTTTCTTCATATTAATATTTAATATTTATTTTCAAACTCATGTTTTGATTAATGTCAACAATTTTATCGTACATATATTTTATTTTCTTACTAGAAAACTAGTTTAATGTGTGATTATTAATTTTTTATAAAGTCTCATATTTCATATTTTCAATCAAGTGAAGGTTTTTTTTTTTTTTCAATTTTTATTGAAATTTTATGGAATATTGAATATTTTCAAAGATATTTCCTTAAAACCAACTTGTTTATATTTTTGCAAATATTGATATTTTCATCCTTCTTACATATAAGCCAATCTTTTTATTCTTACATTTATTTTTTTGATTTTAAAATAGCTTTACAGTATTGTTCCCAAATGGCAAATTGTGAAATATGTCTTCATATACTAGTTATATTAATGATTGCTTTAATAAATGGGTTTCTGTTTGAAGTCTCATCTGATTACGAAATTTTTGACCAAGTCACGAAAATAAAAGTAGCCATTTGACAAAAACAACCGTGACAAAACTGAAAAAACCCCATAAATGCTAAAATATCGCCAAAAACTCTAAAAAAAACGCTTCAACACCAAAACCCAAAACTTTGAAGAAATATTGACAATGTTTTATGATATTTTATTTTTATTTATGATTCACAATTTTTTCTTTAATTTCCTAAACACTAATATTAGAATATAAGTAGTTGAATTATCACACAAAAATGGTGATTTTAATAAAAATGTTTTGCATGTGAGACCTTTTATGATAAGAACAAAATTATATGATATGCATGTTTTATTTATGTAAAAAACTCACTTTCATTATCATAAATTTATATTGACTTTAATAAGGGGTTTTTTTTTTTCATGTTCAATTTTCAACACTAGCAAAAGATTTGATTAAAATGCTTGATTGACTATACTTCTAATTAATTATAAAAGAGATTTTATTGTACCAAACTTTTTTTTTTTCTCCTTCAAACCAATAATCATCTTGATGTTTTGGTACCATATACAATTTTGAATACTTGAATTGGAATTTCATTATATTGGCTTTAGCTCTTATCAATAATAATTTGCATTTTGAAAGAGTTTTCCTGAAGATTATATTTTATCTCACATGAGTTTTACATGAAATTGGTATCAAATTTATATTTAATATAAAATTACAAATTGCATGTACCCCACCTATCTCTACAAATAGCCATATTCAGAGTAAATTTTGACTTCGCTCGTCTTTTAGTTGATTTTTTTCTAACTTTTATATCAATTATTTTTAAAAAAACTTATTTAATAAAATGAGTAAAATTCTTTAAAATACTATGTTTGTGAACTCAACCTATACGACAATCTGTCAAGAAGTATGATAATTAAATTAACACATTGAAAATGTCGAAGAAAAATATAGATTTGATTGGTATAAGTCCTAAGGAGAAAGTTGCTGTGGATTAAATGAATCTTTACACTCTTTTAGTATTTAATGAATTTAATATGTGAGTGATTTAATCTATGATTTTAAACCTACAAAAGGTTTTAAAAATGATTTCGATATGGATCAAGTCCTATTTGATTTTCCAATATTTTTATTTTATAAAGATAAAAATTCGACCATGTGGAGTTAAATGATAATCAAAAGCTTGATTTTGAGAGGAATAAAATCAACATTGTTTATAATAAGTATTGGATCAAGTGTGGGCTTAATAATAACCAATAAACTTGAATTTGATATAAATAAATATAAATATTATTTATCAAAAATATTTAATCTTGAAAAAAATTTCAAAAAGGAATACTTCTTTTATAATAATAATACAAAAGTACTTACAAAAGTACATCCTTATAAAAAAATATTACAGATTAATACAAATTCACCGTATTGGAGACTTCCCAACATGCAAAGTAAGGGAGAAATATACTTAATAACTTAAGTTAACTTTAAGGTAAAATATACTTAAATTATTGATTTAAAACTTATTACTTAATTTTCACTCTAATTATTAAGGTTTTTTGATAAAATTAACTTAAAATTTATTTTAAATAATCAAATTAACATAATTATCCTCAAAAAATATAACTAGAGTGAATGAAATCAAGTAACAATAAAGGTTATGGAGAGTAAAAAGAGATCATATAATTAGGGTAAATGAGGATAAAAAGATAAAATAAAAATATGGACTTCAAGATAAGTTAATTGTTTTTACCTATTATTTAAATTTGTTTTTTTTTTTACTTTAAGTCATACCATTAAATTATTTTACCAAATATGCTTAATTTCCTTAATGACTTAAATTAAGTTATTAAATTACTTTTAAGTTATTAAGTTAGTTTCTCAAACACCCACATAAAGGTAAGGAACAAAAACCAAAGACATAATAAATATAAGTAGTGAGTAATTGTGATTATCTTACAAAAATAAAATAAAAATTAGAAGAACTCCATTCACATTTTGTCCATGATCATTCAAACCAACTAAAATAGGAATTATTTTAGATATTGTTATAACAGAAAGTAATGAATGTCATCACATTATTAATTATAATAAATGTTAATTAAACATCATTTATGACTTCCATCAATATTTATTAATGGAAGTCATTTGGAAAGTCTATGAAAGGGCTTTCCATCCCCTCTAATATGTATCCCTCAGTAAGAAAGAAAATTTTTCATTCTCTCATTTTCTCAACTCTCTTCTCTAATTCTTTCCCCCCATTATATATATTGTTAGAGTAATATATAATTTATCTCTACTTTGAATTGTGTTGCATTTATCCTCGTTTTATAACATATATCAATTTATATTTATTTTTTAAATAGCATTATTTTGGTTAAAAACTTCAACTGCCAAGTAAGGGCCATTGGGTTCCTAAGCTACAAATTGAGACTAAAACATTCATAAAAACATATTTGACATGCCAAACATGCGTGGACAAATTTTCAACATGTGAATACATGTGGTAGAAAGGAGATTAGGAGAGTTTGTATCACTTTTAGAATGTGTTTGGTAGTGATTCGGAGAAGTATTTTTAGTTTTTCTAACACTTGAAAAAAATTATTTTTTAAGTATAAAAAATGTTATAAATATTTTCAAAATCATTGCCAAATACACTCGTACTTAAAGGAAAATAGAAAAAAAAAAAGAGAAAAAAATAAGAAAAAGAAAAAACAATATTGAATGTAAAGAAAAAGTTACGAATAATCAACGAAAGTGGATATCTTGATAGTTTGTTTTCAAAATATTTATTAAAAATAATTAAAACTTTGTATATTTTAACATCAAATGTTTGCATTTGAACATCTCATATTCTATGAAAGTGTATGAAATTTTGATTATTTTTATAAAATTTTCATTTTTATGATTTTTATTTTAAATGTGCGTAAAGAAACACACTTTTCCGAGGTTAGGATGATTCATTCTAAGCCCCTTCTATCCTTCCTGGTTATAACGAACACAAATTATTTTTTTATCAATATTTTATTATAATTATTTATTTCATGTAGAAATATGTATGCTCAATATGACTTATAATTGGTAAATATATTTAAATATGTTTAAATTTGGTTAGATTTATCATTATTAAAATTAATTCATCTTAATTTAATCTTGGATCTATTGTTACTATGAATAATGATCATTAGTTTGGTATTAAACATAATATAATAAGTTAAAATAATATTTTTATCTTCATATTAGTATTTAATATTTATTTTCAAACTCATGTTTTGATAATTTCAATAATTTTATTGCACAAATATTTTATTTTCTTACTAGAAAACTAGTTTAATATGTTATTATTAATTATTTTATTGTTTTTTTAAAGTTTCATAAAAGGTTTCCATATTTTTAATCAAGTCGTGGGATTTTTTTTTCAATTTTTATTGAAACTTTATGGAATAATGAATATTTTTGTAGATAATTCCTTAAAACTAACTTGTTTATATTTTCGCAAATATTGATATTTTCATTTGGCCAATTTTTTTATTCTTACATTTATTTTCTCACGAAATATTGAAACTAACAAATTACTGCATTATATACTTAGGATTTTAAAATTGCAGTATTGTTCCCAAAAAGCAAAACTTAAAAGGCAAACTATAAAATATGTCTTCATATACTAAGTTATATTAATGACAGAATTAATAAATGGGTTTCTATTTGAATTCTCGCTTGATAAATTAACCTTATTCATCATGACTTGTATTTTGTAATTGTGAATGAAAATCAAATTTATTGGATACTATAAATTAACTTATAAAATTATAAGATCACAAAATGATCGGTCTTTCAAATTTCATTTCCACTGATCTCCATCAGCATAATTCTCAATAAAATTTACATACATTTATATTAGTTTATATAAAAGTTTAGAAAAATATTAATTAATTAATTAATTAATTACTTTTACTAACATTTTTAACATATAAAAGGAATGATGGTTTGATCTAACCAAACTTTATAAATCTGAAAAAAAACCTATAAATATCAAAATGTTGTCAACAATTTCGAAAAATGCTTCTATACTAGGAGCCCAAATCTTGAGGAAATAAACACAACATTTCACAATTTTTTCATCCCTGCCTATGACCCACATTTTATTCTTTAATTTTCTCCAATATCTCAATTTAGTTTCATAATTTGCACACAATTTTTTTTTTTGGTTATTATAGTTGATCATAAAATGAAAAACACTAATATTAAAATATAAGTAATTGAATTCTCATACAAAAATGATGATTTTTAATAAAAATGTGTTGCATGTGAGACTTTTTATGATAAGAACAAATCTACATGATCATGCATGTTTTATTTGTGTAAAATCATTATCATAAATTTATACTGACTCAACAAAGTTATTTTGGTACCATGTTCAATTTTGAACATGATAGACAATACTTCTAATTAATTATAAAAGAGATTAATTTTCTTGTATTACCAATTTTTTTTTTCCTTCAACCTAATAATCATCTTTATTCTTTGGTACCATATTCAATTTTGAGTACTTGAATTGGAATCTCATTATATTGACTGTAGTTCTTATCAATAATAATTTGCATTTTAAAAAGTTTTCATGAAGATTATCTTTTTATCTGGCATGAGTTTTTCATGAAATTCCTATCAAATTCCTATTAAATTATAAAAGTACAAATTGCATGCACCCCACCTATCTCTATAAATAGCCATATTCAGAGTAAATTTTGACTGTTTGTTTGCCTTTTAGTTGACCTTTTTTTTTTTTTTTTTCCTTTTTTTACTTTTATATCTATTTTTTTAAAAATAAAAACTTATTTAATATAATTGGCTAGTAAATGAATAATTTATTAAAAAAATTTAAAATACCATGTTTCATTATTCCATCTACATGGTATTCTAAGTGAACTCAACCTGTATGACATGAAAACATGGAAGAAAAATATAGATTTGATTGGTATAAGTCCTTGGGAGAAAGTTGCTTTGGATTAATTGAATCTTTACACTTTTTTCATATTTAATGTATTTAATATCTTATTGATTAAATCTATGATTTTAAACCTACAAAAACTTTTAGAAATGATTTGAACATGAATCAAGTCCCCTTTGATTTTCTAATATTTTTATTGTCTAAAGATAATTTTTCAACCTTGTGGAGTTAAATGATAACCAAAAACTTGATTTTGAGAGGAATAAAATCGACATTTTTATGATAAAAATTGAACAAAGTATGGTCTTAATAATAACCAATAAACTTGAGTTTGATGTAAATAAATATAAATTACTTATTCCCTCTTTTAAGTAGCTTCATGCATCTATAACGTGTCATCAATTTTCATAATTTTATTTCAAAGTCCAAATGTTCCAAATATGATTTTGCACAAATACTAGAAAATTTACGATTTAAAAAGGATTTACTTGATTTCACTTAAAATCTACAAAAATCCACGAACTTTCACTATTATTATAAAATATTACAATTCTAAAACCCTCAAATATCAAGCTGCATTTACATATAAAAAGGACCTCTCTCTATTACAAAATCTCTTTTTATACTTTTCAAATATCTCATATAAAACATTAATTGGATAAATATTTATAAAATATCTAATATTAGAAAATTTTCAAAAAAGAATATTTAGAAATTCTTACAAAAGTATATCCAAATAAAAAAAATATGAAAGATTAATTATAAATTCACAAGAATATGAGACACAAAGTAGAGGGGAAATCCAAACTAAATAACTAAGAGTGTGTTTGATATTGATTTTAAGAAGTGTTTCTAAACTTTATAACAATTGAAAATTTTCATCATTCAAGTATTATAAAACCCAAAAACACTTTCTATAATAATTGTCAAATGCACTCTAAGTACGTCAAAACATTGAGAGTTAAACCTGGCTCCCAACAATGAGCACAATGATGTTTGCGAAGGATTAATAGTAAACTTAGTCTTCTGCAAGCCTTCAAGGATTATGGAGTTATACACTTTTTCTTTAATGATCCATATCTAATCATGTAGATATTATTTGCTCAAAGGGATTCTCATGTCTTTAAAACGCTTCTACAAGTTAAAAGGAACCTATACATATATAGACTTGATAATTTTCTCCCTTATCTGATATAAAATATCACAAACACTCTCATACTGATTTAACATTTTTGTTATATTTCATGGGATTACGAGACCAAATAGACAAATACCCTTTGTGGGCCAAACAAACCCTTACATCAAGGTTGGAAATTGACATTTTAAAGTTGTGAGACCCTTTTAGATCCAAAATGGACAATATTTATATGATTGAAAGTTGGCCGTAACACTTTTTGTTGCCTTCTTTGCCTAGAAAAAGTAAGGGATAGAATTTCAATGAAGTGCGTGATTCAGGCCTAATTGGTGTCTCAGCTGATTCGTGTCCAGCTGGTGCTCCTTGATTGAGGGATTAATCAACAAAATTTATAACCTATTACACCATATACTAGGGTAGCAAAGACAAAGCTACTATAGCATAGTGGCTCTAGGATCGTTCACTGGGATGGGTTTTCACTTCACAAATGATATCAATTCAAAGCTCAATTGGTGCATTTTCATTTCAAGGTTAGCTTTAAAGGAAAACATAAAGATGCTTGAATGAAAAAGGAAAGGTTTTAAGCTAACCAAAAGTAGTAACTGATTTTACTTAGAAAAGCAAAGGTGTTTCTTGGAGTTTCAGATCACTAGGCTCAGATTCCTCATACAAAAAGGAAAGTTCCAGTCACTTGTTTCTTTTCCTCGCATTAGAGAATTAACATATAGTTCCTTCTCCAACCGGTATTGTACAGATGCTTCCCATTACTGGGTTCAAACACTAAATCCCTCTCACTGATGCAACTTGCAATGGCTCATACCTCTCACCTAGCACTTGCCATTCAAGGTGATCTTTAACCTTGGATTTCCCTTCACAAGCTCGCAAGAGATAACTAATGGATGTCTCCTTAGAGTCCAAAAGCTTACCAAGTGTTGGCTATTCTAGAAAATCCTACCTTCAAGTCACCTACCAGAGGCTCGCAAGGGGTAAACTAGTGCATCTCCATGGTTAGAGATCACTTGCCTTACCAAGTGTTGGCCCAGGTGATTCCAAGGTGTTTTAAGCTAACTAAAAATATAAAAACCATCAACGGGTCACACTTTCTCTTCATTAACAACTAAAACAACAGAACTTCCAATTTATGCATGAGGGAACTTACCCGGCTACCTTAGCTCCAAGAGACAAAGAGCCTAGCCTCTCATCCTCTGAGAAAACATCTCAGAGAATGTTTGGCTAGCAAGAAAATGAAAATGAAAGAGAAAATAAGAATATAAAGGAAAAACAGAGCAAGTGCTCTATATTTTACTTCCTTCCCAAAACTGTACAAAGGATTCAACACCTCTAACACCCCTCAGAACAGGCTCCTCGGGTTCACTTTATACCACAATTACACTTACAGCTATTACATAGATATTTTGCCAAATTCCTAACTTAAAAGCTAAGGAATTCTATCACTGGTGGTTTACAAGGAGAATTTGGGCATTTAGGCAACAAAAATCTAATGAAAAATATCTCCTGGTGTCGGTTACAAATATCAGGAAGCTTCAGGACCACTTCGCAGGTGAAAGGTGAGGTCTGCGAAATTTCGCAGGTGCACAAGAAGAGCTGCGAAATTTCTTCATAGCAACTAGCTGCTTCAACACCTTTGCAAAGTGGACTTCCATCTTGAGGTGTTTGGCTTCCATCGTGGCGTGAAGCTTCAGGGGAACTCCATAGCACTGTGCAAAAAGGCTGCGAAATCACTTCGCAACAAAATGGCTGATTCCGCAGCACTTTTCTGAAGCCTTCCTTCAGCTTGGAGCAGTTGTCTTCCAAAGGCTGTAACTTCCTCATTTCAACTCCAAATTGCACACGGTTTGAAGCATTGGATTGTTGACTTCCTAAGCTTTCAAATGACATATTGTATGCATAATTTGGACTCCAGGAAGTGCTCCAAAAGTGGCTGCAGTGACTGTCATCAAGAATGCTTCCTCTGTTTTCTTCACTCTGTTTTTTCCTCTTTGCTTTTCTCCTTGCATTCCGGATTTGCTTATGGCAAAGGACTTCAAAGCTTTGATTCTTCATTCCTCTAAGCTTCCCATTGCTTGCCAAGGATTCCATATAACTCTCCTCAATCTCCTAATGCTTTGGTGATCAAAATACTAACAAAAACACCAAAACTTACACATTTTGATTAGAATTAATTGAAAGGGGCCTTAACATGCTAATTGGGTTAAAAGGCACTAACTACTACTCAAAAGTGTTTAAAAGGATTAATTATAAGCTATGAAATAGCACTTTTTGAGTAGTAATCACTCCCCCCAACCGACATATTGCTAGTCCCTTAGCAATGAAGGAGAGAAAAATAAAATAAAAGTACCATAATTTACAACATCATGCTGATCAAAAAACAATTTTCAAGTGACATGATGATCTAACTCTCACATGGAACATGAAAGAAATAAAACTCAAACTTCAATAGGAGCTATCAAATAATTTGTCTAATCACAATTCTTAAAGAGTAGGCATTATGCAAATTTAAGCTTCAAAAGAGTTTCCACTCCCAAAGGGTCAAACCTTACTCTTCCACAAAATCTATGTGTTACTTATTAGCTTCCGAATATAGTATGTCAAACTAATCTCTCCCCTCAACCTAGTTTTTTTTTCAAAGCTTAGCAAACTAATCAACCTCCAATAGGCTAAGAACGCACCTCTTTTCTTTCACACTTTTTTTTTCATTGTAGGAGTACAAGGCTTAAAGGCATTTTTTCTAAATTGTCCATGTAACGGGGGTCCATCGATGACTCCCAACCTATCAAGGTTTAGGGCATCAAGCTTTAAGGATTTTTCAACCACTAACTCCTCGGATTTCACCCCGGACTTTTGAGAATGAATTTTTAATACCCAAGCACCTACAGTATGTTAAACTCCACCTATCCACACTTGTAACGAGCATTGAGGTCGGTGACTCCCAACCAATGAAGGCTTAGGGCACCAGGTTTTAAAGATTTTCACCATATACCCCTCAGACCTTGCTCGGGTTTCAAGGCAAGCAAACATTTTTTTTTTCTTTTTCAAAGGCTCATTGGCCTTTTATAAGGTGTCCCAACACTATTAAATGAGGTAAAAGGTACCAAGTCTAAAATTTTCCTAAGTCAAGAGGGAAATAGTTTTTCATCTTATAATCGGAACCTAGTGTGCACAGTGTGTGGATAGCTTAAAGTGGAAGAACTGAGGTTGAATTCAATAGATGTTTCAACAATTCATCAACTTTAGTAAGCATAATACAAACTCTAAGTCAAGTAAAAAGACAAAAATTCAATTTCTCCCTTTTCATTTTAAAAATTTTTCCTTAATAACCATGGAGAGTAGAATAAAAAACTTAAAAAAAAAAAAATTTAAAATTAAGCAAAAAGCAACTAAATTACCAAAATAACTTAGCATTAATAGCAATACTTACTTCCTCAACTCTCCCCCCAACCAAGCTGAACATTGTCCTCAATGTGACAACAACGATTAAAAAATAGGGAGGAAGTGGTACCTCTTGAGTGACATGGAGTTTGAGTCGTATAGGAGAAACCACATGTTTCAAAGAAAACATAAGATTCAGTGAGTAGAGAAAATAGAAAAATGCTAAGTTTAAACAAAAATGATGTCTATGTATGATTCTGAGAAAGTAAAACATAAGATATGATCAATGGATACCTCCAATCCCAGAATATAAAACATCATAACATGGAGCTATGTATACTAATATAATATGTAAAGACAAAAAAATAAAAAGATGATCAAGTAATGGAAGGGTCCTGTGGAGCTGATGCATCTCTGGTAGCCTCTTGAGTGGGTTGGATCAGAACTTCAACCTCTGTTCTGGTAGTCTCCTTAGGTGGCATAGCCTCCTCAACTGGAGCTCTCAGTTGGCAGCTATGGGATTTGATGGTTTAAGGAGGTAAGAAATGGAATGAGAGGCTTCATGTGTGTGATCCCAGGGTGCGCAAGGCTTTCCTCTTCTCTTGGCCATGGCTGAAATGGAGAGGTGGTTGTTCATGAGTTCCAGAGGGTACTCAGCTGGTGCGTGGGGCTCTATTGGCATTTTAGCAACTTCCCTTGGCTTTGCAAGGTGTTTTTGCAAACTTCCCTCCATTTTGCAAGTCAATTTCACAATTTGAAGGTCATTTCGAAGCTTGGAGGTGATTTTGCAGCCATTTCGAAGCTTGAAGGTGATTTTGCAGCCCAAAAGTGCCCTGCAAAATGGAGCTTTCCCTGCGGAAATGGGATCTTTCATGCTTTGGTGGTTCGCAGCCGTTTCGCAGCTGCGAAATTGGGGTCACTGTACCGCGGAATGGCACTCGTGTGCCAAAAGGTGACTTCGCAGCTGCGAAACACCCCGCGGAATGGAGAAATTGCTGAGGAATCGCTGCGGAATTGGGGCTTTTTACGCCTTAGTGGTTCGCAGACCACTTCGCAGCTGCGAAATGGGGGCTCCTGTGCTGCGGAGTGGCACTCGTGTGCCAAAAGGTGGTTTCGCAGCTGCAAAACACCCTTCCAAATGGAGCTTTCCCTGCGAAATGGAGGATTTCATGCTTTGGAGCTTCGCAGCCGCTTTCGCAGCTGCGAAATGGGGGCTCCTGTGCTGCGAAGTGGCACTCGTGTGCCAAAGACCGGTTTCGCAGCTGCGAAATCGTTCGCAGAGGGCTTAAAAGTGTTGCGAAGTGATTTCGCAGCAAAGGGCCGATTTCGCAGAGGGTGCGAAATCTCGCAGACCCCTGTTTTTCCCCTGTTTTTGCTCTGTTTTTGCTCTGTTTTCGCTCTGATTTCTTCCCGATTTCTTCCTTTGCAATTCCTCTTGATTTTGATCATCCAAAAACCTATATTACAACAAAACAAACTAGAATTAAAGCATTAAAATCAAAATTAAAGCATTGAAATCAAAATTAAAACATTGAAATCAAAATTAAAACAAGTAATAAATAAAACAAAAAGCTATGGACTAGTTAGTCTTTAGAAAGACTAAGTCCATCAAAAAATTTGATCCTGATTCAGCTTGCCCGGATCCCATATGAAGTTTGCATCCTTTATTAGAGATTTGCTATGTATGATGGCAACAAAACCAATTCCCTTTTTGCCATACAAAGCTTGGAGAAAAAGCGGATGCATGTGTTTCTTCATTTTTTCCTTGATGACTATCCTCTGTGGTTCTTCATCCAATTTAAGATCATAGTCATCTTTCTTTATCCTTTTCCCCTTTCTCTTTCCTTTGATTTCCTCCCTCTTTTCTTTCTCTGTTTCACTCTCTACCTCATGCTCTAGCTTGCATGTGGGCAGATTAACCTCTTTACCACTCAAAGTGATCACTTCTTTGACTTCCCTCTTTTGTGAAGATTCTCCCTCCTTAGCCTCCATTTCATGGATACTCATGGAATTTTGATAAGGTTGAGAAGGAGAGTTTTCTTTCTCTTGCACTGTGTTGAGGTTGGCAAACCTTGAGATTGAATCTTGGAGATTATCTATCTTCTGAGATAGATAATTTTGCACTTCATCCATCTTTTTCTCTACACAGTCATTTCTTTGACTGAGCTGAGCATTGATGGATTTGTTAGCTTCAACAAAGTCTTCCATGACCTTGTTAAGATTCATCATAGCTTGGTCAAGGTTTGAGGCTTGCTGTGGTGCTTGAGCAGGTTGCTGATACTGAGGCGGCTGTGGTTTCCAAAAGAATGTTGGATGGTCCCTCCAATTGGAATTGTAGGTGTTGCAATCACCAAACATTTCCCTCTCCGTTGGAATGATAGGACACTCTTCCACCAAGTGCTCATAAGATAGACAAATGGCACAAGGCATAGCTTGCAATGGTGTCTGAGAGATGGCTTGCACTTCTTGCATGTTCTTCATTTCTAGCTCATCCAATCTCCTTTCCATAGCTGCAATCTCCGCCTTCATGTCTATGCCATCATTCAAAATATACATCTCACCCCTAGCTTTAGGTTGAGACATCATTCTTCCCATATCTCTAGCATTTGGTTCATCCCATCTTCTTGAAAATTCAGCCACATAACTGATGAAGTTCATGGCTTCCTCTGCTATCTCGTATTCAATATGGCATGCACAATTAGCAATTTGTGAATTAAGAACAGAGAACACAAAAGAAAAACAATTCAAAAACTTTAAGACTAACTAAAACTAGCTGAAAGGTAAACTAAAACATAAATAAAGAAAAAGAACAATTAAAAAGAGTTAGTAAAAAGAAAAGAAAAGTCACCAAACTTGTGATGAAGATCACAAGTGTTCTCAAAAGATCATATCACTGCAAAGTGGCACCATCCCCGGCAACGGCGCCATTTGATTCAGGCCTAATTGGTGTCTCAGCTGATTCGTGTCCAGCTGGTGCTCCTTGATTGAGGGATTAATCAACAAAATTTATAACCTATTACACCATATACTAGGGTAGCAAAGACAAAGCTACTATAGCATAGTGGCTCTAGGATCGTTCACTGGGATGGGTTTTCACTTCACAAATGATATCAATTCAAAGCTCAATTGGTGCATTTTCATTTCAAGGTTAGCTTTAAAGGAAAACATAAAGATGCTTGAATGAAAAAGGAAAGGTTTTAAGCTAACCAAAAGTAGTAACTGATTTTACTTAGAAAAGCAAAGGTGTTTCTTGGAGTTTCAGATCACTAGGCTCAGATTCCTCATACAAAAAGGAAAGTTCCAGTCACTTGTTTCTTTTCCTCGCATTAGAGAATTAACATATAGTTCCTTCTCCAACCGGTATTGTACAGATGCTTCCCATTACTGGGTTCAAACACTAAATCCCTCTCACTGATGCAACTTGCAATGGCTCATACCTCTCACCTAGCACTTGCCATTCAAGGTGATCTTTAACCTTGGATTTCCCTTCACAAGCTCGCAAGAGATAACTAATGGATGTCTCCTTAGAGTCCAAAAGCTTACCAAGTGTTGGCTATTCTAGAAAATCCTACCTTCAAGTCACCTACCAGAGGCTCGCAAGGGGTAAACTAGTGCATCTCCATGGTTAGAGATCACTTGCCTTACCAAGTGTTGGCCCAGGTGATTCCAAGGTGTTTTAAGCTAACTAAAAACATAAAAACCATCAACGGGTCACACTTTCTCTTCATTAACAACTAAAACAACAGAACTTCCAATTTATGCATGAGGGAACTTACCCGGCTACCTTAGCTCCAAGAGACAAAGAGCCTAGCCTCTCATCCTCTGAGAAAACATCTCAGAGAATGTTTGGCTAGCAAGAAAATGAAAATGAAAGAGAAAATAAGAATATAAAGGAAAAACAGAGCAAGTGCTCTATATTTTACTTCCTTCCCAAAACTGTACAAAGGATTCAACACCTCTAACACCCCTCAGAACAGGCTCCTCGGGTTCACTTTATACCACAATTACACTTACAGCTATTACATAGATATTTTGCCAAATTCCTAACTTAAAAGCTAAGGAATTCTATCACTGGTGGTTTACAAGGAGAATTTGGGCATTTAGGCAACAAAAATCTAATGAAAAATATCTCCTGGTGTCGGTTACAAATATCAGGAAGCTTCAGGACCACTTCGCAGGTGAAAGGTGAGGTCTGCGAAATTTCGCAGGTGCACAAGAAGAGCTGCGAAATTTCTTCATAGCAACTAGCTGCTTCAACACCTTTGCAAAGTGGACTTCCATCTTGAGGTGTTTGGCTTCCATCGTGGCGTGAAGCTTCAGGGGAACTCCATAGCACTGTGCAAAAAGGCTGCGAAATCACTTCGCAACAAAATGGCTGATTCCGCAGCACTTTTCTGAAGCCTTCCTTCAGCTTGGAGCAGTTGTCTTCCAAAGGCTGTAACTTCCTCATTTCAACTCCAAATTGCACACGGTTTGAAGCATTGGATTGTTGACTTCCTAAGCTTTCAAATGACATATTGTATGCATAATTTGGACTCCAGGAAGTGCTCCAAAAGTGGCTGCAGTGACTGTCATCAAGAATGCTTCCTCTGTTTTCTTCACTCTGTTTTTTCCTCTTTGCTTTTCTCCTTGCATTCCGGATTTGCTTATGGCAAAGGACTTCAAAGCTTTGATTCTTCATTCCTCTAAGCTTCCCATTGCTTGCCAAGGATTCCATATAACTCTCCTCAATCTCCTAATGCTTTGGTGATCAAAATACTAACAAAAACACCAAAACTTACACATTTTGATTAGAATTAATTGAAAGGGGCCTTAACATGCTAATTGGGTTAAAAGGCACTAACTACTACTCAAAAGTGTTTAAAAGGATTAATTATAAGCTATGAAATAGCACTTTTTGAGTAGTAATCAGTGCGTAAAGAGAGCAAAAAAATGAAGACCAAAGTAGGGAAGACTGCTTTACTTCCAGCTCCCAGTTAGTTCTCAGGGTGATGGTGAGAAGAGAGAGCATTTAGACTATGAGTGCACATATGATAGCCCACCAGAGCCCCTATTAATTCGAAGCATTCTTAGCAGACCGGTTTCATGAAAAATCTGTTGCTTGACAAAAAGCATGAAGCTAGTTAAAAATGGAGATGAGTGGTGAACTTTTACCTTGTCTCCATTGTGGAAGACGAAAGCTAATAAAATAGCAGAAGGAATTCCCACAAGATAATACGATCCTAGATTGATAAAGGCACCGATGTTCTGCCAACCACGTCCTCTACCAGTGCCTAAATGTTAATGCATGATGAACAAATAAATTAGCTGCTGCGGACAACACTTATGATAGGGAAAAATATGATATGGGTTTCTTTTAATATCGAAGAAATTAATGCCAGGAGCAGTATGACGAGTACTGCTAAACATGCAGCTTGTAGATGCCCTGCCTCGAGTTCATTTGAAACATGAGTGCTATACAGAGAGAAAGAATCGGTTTAAAAGTACATATTCAATGTTGAAGGCTTGTTTTGAATTTACATTTGAACATCTAATCCACATGGGATGGAAGTCCTAGCTGTTAGAGATGAGCTTCCAATAATGTCAAATGTTCAGTTTAGAACGACTGAGTATCTCCTGGCTTCACCGAGTCCACAGGGGATCATCCAAACTGTTCCAGCTGTATCGAGGCTAGACAATGGATTTGTATTAGAGAAATTATTAAAACTCCATGGAAATCAAGAAAATCTTGGAAAGGAAGATGAATGACATACTGATTCAGAGCTCACGTGATTGAAAGCACTGCAGTCTCCAAATTTGGATTAGGAAGGAGACCAGATAGGAGGAGCATCATCTCTAATGACCACCACTCCATACTGTTCAACAATACACATTTCAATAGTAGGAAAAGAAACGATAAAATAAAAAGCAAATTCAGAATTTCTGACTTGTTAGGAATGTAAGGCAGTTGTAAAACTCTGGCATTCTTTTCACTTCCCTTTTGTTGTCTTCTTGACAACCAAATGAAGTACTAATAAATGGGGACTAAGACCACAACAGCCGAAGGAATTACAACTCTATTCCTTCACGGAATCACGTATTACCAAATGAAGTATTAAGAAGGAAAGAGAAAACCTCTAACCTGCAACCATCCAAGGTATCATGTATTACCAAGAGTAAACTGAGCTTCCCAATTATGAGCTTCTTATAATAAAAATATAAGATTTGCGGAGTGCTTGGCATTTTTTTTTTCTTGTTAATCCTTATCAGTTCATTAAAATTTGCGTATTAAAAATAACGTGAAAGATAGGGTTGCCATATGAAGAGATCATTTTGGGAGCTTACTCAAACCTTCTCATCAAGGTTAAATGCTTAAATTGGATTAAAAACTATGAAGACATTTTCCGCACATTGAAATAAGGAATAAGAAGAGAGAATTCATAGAAATTCTCATTTATTATTGTGTTTGCATTACTTGAAGACAAGGGGATGGGTCTTGTTTAATTAATTAAATAATTTATTTTTTTAAACTCCTACTCGTTTAATTTTTTGTTTTTAAAAAATTTAATTATATTAAAAATTGTGACAAAGCAATATCCCAAGTGTCACAAACTTGCTTGCTTGCTTTTTTTTTTTTTTTTTTTTTTTTAATTTAAAATTTAAATCGGTCTTAAACCATTTATTTTTATCTAAATCCTTCTCATCAGATAGAGTTGGATGCTTAAAAAGAAAAAAAAAAAAAAAATCCCTTTTCACCCCTAAAAATAAAATTAAAATAGAAATTAAAATTCATTTTAATAAAAATAAAAAAACTATTTTTGTTAGGATTTTTATTGATCCTACGTTCTAATTTACTTCTATTGTCATTCTCATTCCTACATAAGAATCTAAAAACAAAAATAAAAATAATGGTTGGGTATGTGAAAATATGAAAAATAATTTTTTTAATTATTTATTTATTTATTTCTTACTCATACAATACACATTGAGTACTGGTCTCATTCTTACTCTTATATAGCAAACACAATCTCAAAAACAAAAATGAGAACAATATTTGAAATATGAAAAAAAAAAAACAAAATTTTAGGATCCAATCAAGATAGATATTTTTGCAATATTACATGGTAGATACTTTATGATAACATTTTCTTAATCCTCATACTATTTTCATTAATTAACTTGCCTTTTCCTTTTTATAGAGGGAGATAATGAAAAAACTTTTACATCAAAGTAATAATAGCATAAAAGAAAAATGAGAATAATGTAATCATGCATCATTTAAAACAAAAAACTTAATTTTTTTTAGAACTTTGACTTTTCATTTTCAAAGAATATGTATTTTGGGAAAAATAATCCTTAATACTCTTAAACAATCAAATTAATCAACATTCTAAACTTACCCTCAAACTCCTCTTCTCTTACCTCCCACCAACTATCACTTTTTTTGTTTGTCATTTAAAAAAAGAAAATTATTTTGACAAGACAAATGAGTTATCATTACTATTATTATTTTTTAAAAAACATAACTTGGACACATGACAATCACCATAAGGTATGCTTTTTTTTTTCTCCTCCTTCATAATATCTCTATCTTCTTTTTGCTTTTGTTTTTTAAAATATGTTAGCTTGATGAATTCTTTTCAATTTCAATTTTTTTTTTTATAATATTTCATCTTTTATATTTATTAATTTTAATTATTTATGGACATTTTAAACATAAAATAATAATATATAATAAATAATTAATGATAATAAATTTAATATACAAATAAATACATGATAAACAAATTTAAAGATTTAGAACATAAATTTTTCTAATGTTTAATATTTTTAATTAAATAATATGAAATTTTGGTTGTGATTCTAACATTTTGTTTTATTAATTTTTTATTTATATTTTTCATAAAAAAATGTATTTAATTGGTTATATTAATTTTTCTTAATTTTATTAAAAATTAAATTTTTTGTATAGTGATATTGCGCATTGATCAACATAACCATAAAAAAAGTATCATTCTTTTATGAAAAATGTATTCCTCTTCTATGAAAAAAAACATCACTTTTTTAATTAAAATAAAAAATAACAGTAAAATATGTTACTTTTAACACACGGTACTTTTAATATATTGTAGAATTATTTTTTTTCTTTTATTATTATTATAAAAGAGTGGTATTTTCTTTTTCGAAAGTTATGTTTATTAGTGCGCAACTTCATCATAATTTTTTTTTTAAATTTTTAATAAATTTAAAAGAAATTTAACATAAATGATTAAATATAATTTTTGTGAAAAATATATTTTATTTTTATTTTATATAAATAAAAATTTTAGAATTTTAATAAAGCAAAATGTTTGAACCACAACCAAGCTTTTTATTTTTTCTTTTAAAATAAAAATATTAAACATTTTAACTACAAAAAAAAAGTTAAAACCACATTCAAGTAAGAATTGTAAGCAAAAAGTTAAAAAAACATGATAATTGATTTTCAATTTCACATGAAAATTTAAAATTTTTTAAAAATAGAAACAATAAAATAATATGATAAAAGTATTTTTATTTAATCTATAATAAGATATATCAAATAAATTAATATTTTATTTAATATGATATATAAAATCTTATATTCTAAACCTCTTTGTACATTAATTTTTTCTCATTCGTTATTTATAATATACTATCATTGTTATTATTATTATGATTATGATTGTTATATATTTAAAGTGTCTCTAAATAATTAAAATCGATAACTATGGAAAGTTGCAAGAGTGAAAAAAACGAAAATTTAAAAAATATTAATTATTTTCTAGATAAAATGAAGAAAAAAGAAAAATAATGTGGCAAGTTGATTAGTTACATGTCAACCTTAAAAGTAATTGACATCTTTTAACTTGTTATTTCAAGGGGTTTTTTTTTTTTATGAAGGATAAAGGAATAAAAGGAGTTACTATTTGTATACATGTTCATTGGATTACTTTTTAAAAGTTCTTAAATATTCTATATTTTATAAGTAATGAACCTTTACATAGTTTACCTAAAGAAAAATCCTTTTCAACAAGGGAGAGGAATGAAGAAACTTATACATCAAAGTAATAATAGCATAAAAGAACAAAGTTCAGATATGCATTACTATTTGATAATACTTGTAACCTACATTTTGTTGTTCAATTTCCTCCAATATTTCAATTTAGTCTTATACTATAGCTGACCATAAAATGAGAACTCTAATATTGCAATATAAGTAGTTGAATTGTGACATTAAAAGAGTGATTTTAATAAAAATGTTTTGCATGTGAGACCTTTTATGATAAGAAGGAATCTATATGATCACGCATGCATGTTTTATTGATGTAAAAAACTCACTTTTGTTGACTCTAACAAGTTTTTTTGGTACCATGTTCATTGAACACCACCAAAAATTAAAGATTTGATTAAAATGCATGATTAACAATACTTCTAATTAATTATAAAGCAATAAATTTTCATGTACTACTACATTTTTTTTCCTTCAATGTAATAATTATCTTGAATTTTTTGTACCATATTCAATTTTGAGTTCTTAAATTGGAATTTCATTATACTGACTTTACTTCTTATGGATAATAATTTGCATTTTGAAAGAGTTTTCATGGAGATTATATTTTATCTCACATGAATTTTCCATGAAATTCGTATCAAATTGATATGTAACATAAAATTACAAATTGCATGTACCCCACCTACAAATAGCCCTAAATTTAGACTCTGACTTTGAATTCATATTCTTATAAACAGAATTCATAGATTCTTAATATGCATAGAAAGAGAATTATTGAATTTAATGTATATTTCAGCTCAATGCACTGTCTCAACAGGGATTATAGCGTCATAGACTCTATCTGTAGCCTTCTTTGCCTATACAAAAAAGAGAGAAGACTTCAATTGGAGGAGAAAAAAAAAGGAGATTCAAGCACTGAAAATGAAAAGAAGGCAAGAATGCTTTACTTCATCCTCCCAGTTAGTGCGTAGGGTTATGATAAGAAGGGACAACACTTGAACTATGAGCGCACATATAATCCCCAACCAGAGGCCCTAATCCAAACATTTTAACAGACAAGATTACATGAAATCACTTGCTTCAAGTTAATTGGAGACGACAAAAAACGTATTCTAGTAAAAGGGAGAATGGTGAACTCTTACCCTTCCTTCAATGTGGAAGACAAAAGCTAATAAAATAGCACATGGAATTCCCACAAGATAATATGATCCTAGATTGACAAAGGCACCAATCTTCTGCCAACCGCATCCTCTAGCAGTGCCTAAATGTTCATGAACAATAAAATTAGCCGCTACAGTCTACATTCAAGTTCTGCAGAAGATCATCTTCAATATTCCATTCAGTTGATGGAGATTATATTCTAAGTGCAAAGTGATTGTGTTTTTTGTGACAACAAAAATGTGTTTTGTTTAGTGGTAAATGTTGACATTACTTCAAATATTGAGTAATGAGCACAAACATTATCAAATAAAAGGTGGTGGTTTGTCTGTTTTCTTGTGGTTTGTCTATTTTCTTATGGTCTGGAGCCTTAAAGAAATGGATGATAATTATATTAGTAGTAGATGAAAGTCAAGAAAACCTGAAAGAACACACTGCATTCCATCTAGGAAGTTGGATAATGCAAGAATTGGCATCATGGCTGCTACATATTTGACCACTTCTATTTCATTGCTGTAGGCATAGCCCCAGATGTTCCTTATCAATATCAGAAGTAGTCCAATGAGAGTGCCTTCAGCTATGGCCATGACTAAGACGACAAATACTGCTAAACGTGCAGCTTGTGGATGCCCTGCCCCAAGTTCATTTGAGACCCTTGTGCTGTACAGAGAAATGAAGAATACATGCATCAAATCAAAGTTGTGGGAGGCATGGTTTTGAGTTTCCATTACAAAATCAAGTTCACTTGTGGTTGAAATCAAGATGATATCCTACAAATTAATTAGTTGACTTTCTTGTAAACCAAGTATGGGAATTTTGGCTCTGAATCAAGTCCTAGCCGTTAATGATAAAAAGTTCAATGTTGAATACATGTTCAATTTAGACCGACTTACCTCACAGCTCCACTGAGTCCAAAGGGGATCATCCAAACTGTTGCAGCAGTATTAAGGCTGGGAAACAAATGTGTTCCACTAAGATCAGACTATAATGTGGGGTTGTACATAAGAAATCAATAAAACTCAATGGAAATCAAGAAAATCCTAAGAAATGAAGACAGATAATGTTGGGATTGAACACTCACCAGATCGAAAGCACTGAAGTCTGTAACTTTGGATTAGGAAGGAGACCAGATAGAAGAACCATCAGCTCAAATGACCACATCTCCAAGCTGTTCAATTTTATGGAAATAAACTGCATTAAAATCTTTAGACACATTGAATACAAATCACGATAATGAGACTGTTTCATAGTAGAGGAAGATAAAATGAATTTTCCAGATGTTTTTGTTATCCTCTTGAAAGCATAAGAAATGGAAATTTACCAGACCATAACAGCAGAAGGAATAGCAAGTCTAAGAAAACTAGGGATATTATGCAGGGCCTCCTTTGAAAATCCCGTCCCAGTTTTCGAGCAAGAAGAAGAGAATTTAACATATAGTGCCAGCAATAAAACATTTATCCAACAGGAGATGCTATTTGCCAAAGCAGCCCCTTTACTTCCGAGGCCAGATTTGAAAACCAGAAACCAGCACACCAGAACATGCAGTAAGGTTGTGATTCCAGAGCTCAGCATCATTGGGAAGACTATGTTTTGGGTTTGCAAGAATCTGACAAGGCACTGAAGGAGGCCATAGGCAAAGAGGCTCGGGATCATGAAACGGGCATAAAGTTCGGCTTCTTGTGATATCTCAGGATCTTGGCCCACGGCCATTAGAATGGTTCCTGTATATGCCCAAATGGTAGCAAGAGGTATGCTAACAATTAGAAGAATAAGCATGGCCCTCTGCATGTGTATACTGAGCATATGATATTGCTTTGCTCCATAGGACTGCCCACATAAGGTATCCAATGCACTTGCCATCCCCATCTATACATGCAAGCAAAACCAAAGACGAAAAACAATTTTTCTTGACAATTAACCATCCCCAGAACTAAAACAAGAAGGAAGGAGAAATGAAAGGCAACTGACCAACAAGCTGAACCCAGTGACAGATGCAAAGGAAGTAGCCATGGAAGCAGCCGAGAGAGACAACTCATCCAGATGACCCACAAACATCAGTGATATCACCTCCAAACACTGCTGCAATAGGCTGACGGATATCAAAGGTCCTGCCAACCACAACTGCTTCTTCACTTCTACTACTACCTTCTCCCTCTGAAGAACCTTCTCCATGCTTATTCCTCCGCCATCTTGTCCACATAATTGGATCAGTGGAGTCCTCAGAGTTGGCTTCTCATCCTCTCTATCCATCTTCGCCTTCACACAGAGATCATGCATGCTCAGGTAATGCTTCTTCATATATAACCAGTTATCTTTTCTTACTGACTAAAATACCCATCAATTAAAAAGGAAATATTTTGGTAACTTAGTGTAGAAATTAATATTAAATGAACCTATATAGATATCAAAAAGTGAACCTAACTTATTGGTGGGACTTTTGACAAGAGTACGGTAAATTAAAAAATAATTCTTAAATTACAGTAGTAGGAAAAATAATTCCAACTCGGATTGATATGAGGGACCATCGAATGTTGTTGCTCCATTTCCTCGGCCTTAACCTCTTCCTCGTCCACATCCTTGATCTTGAACCTGAGCCTCTCCCTATTGTTCAACAAGTGGTGTGGGAGAGTATTGCATCTGTGTCGCCACATCATCTCTAAATGGATGTCCTAATGATTGTAGTGACAAAGTAATGAGTGGTGCTGTAGGTGGAGTAAATGACACATCGATACTAGACGACATAGGTATATGAAAAGAAGACCCAAAAGTAGAAGAATGCAATAGCTCTTGCATGAATGATGTCCCAACATCTTCCTGTATCACCCCCTTAGCAATGGATGAAACTGATGAATAAGGCAGTGATTGGTCAAGTGGTGTAGAAAAATTGAAGGAAGAATGTTGTAGAGCTGATGATGGAAAATATATAGATGCATCATTGATAGGGAAGTGTGGATCATCATAAATATGGCCTCCACGTGTTCGTACACCTCCACCTCTAGTCCGTACCCCACCATCTCTCATCCCTACCTCCTCATCCGATGATTGTCTCTCTGTATCAACAACATTAGGGGGAATAAGCAACCTATCGACCTCGTGTATATCTGAATGTCTAGTCCGTAGCCCACCACCTCTAGTCTGGACCCCACTACCTGTGGTCCGCACCCTACCACCTCTAGTCCGCACTCCACCACCTCTAGTTCGTATCCCACCACCTCTAGTTCGTACCCCACCATCTCTTATCACTATCTCCCCATCCAATGATTGTCTCTCTGTATCAACGACATTAGGGGGAATAAGCAACCAACCAATCTCGTGTATAGCCTCTAAAGTGGTTGCACATAATTGATGAATTTCATCATGATGACCTATATTCGGTGTATCTGGAGCAGTCCATAGATGTATCTGTTGCAAACTGCGATTCTGTGAGAATTAAGAATGAAAAGTTAGATGTTTTTCTAATTAGAAGAAAAATATAATAATAAATAAAAAGACATTGTAATTACCACTATCTCCCATGAAGATCCATGTGGAGTCAGGAAAAGGCGAGTGATAGAACGATACCACACCATATATGGGTGGTTGTACCCGTAAGAAGTATATGCTGCCTCAGCTCTAGCAAGATGATCGTACCTAGCCTCCCACCTTTGAATATAGTGGTGATGAATACTCATCCAATCCAAATCATGTCAACCCCTCAAATCATATCTATGTAATCCCAATTCTGTATCGCATTGCTCAGGAATATGCTATAGTAACCCAAACTGCCTCAAAACACGATCAGGTCTATGCCACTCCACTATGGGGAAACAGATAAGTGGTGAAATAGTCAACCACAAGTCAGAGACAATAGTACAATAATCTGGGAGTCTAGAGATGACATTATCAGTATATGGCTCCCATATAATCTGCAATTAAATTTGAAATATGACTTACATTATTTAATAATATTATGATTATAAATCGTATAAAAAAATTATTCAAAATAATGAATTTCTCACCTACTCTGGCATAAGTTGTTCAAGTAGATATCTATACTGAGGTAACACATGCATAGACATCGAAGTAGTACAAAATTTATCTCTCCAACTACAAAAAGAATATATATTAAAAGTTTTAGTAATTGTTTATTTATGCATATATGTGTTTACATATGCTATAGCTAAGGTTGAATACATACCGCATGCCTAAAGGTGGTTGTGGCAGTACTCCATCATGTGGGGCCGAATGTAAGCGCATAGGTGCTATGAAGGGAAAATCTATCCCTTATCCATAACTGTAACAAAATGAGAGGACCCGATACATCATGTGCATCAATATGGGATGCTCAACACATCTCTCGATATAGCCAAACTAGGCAAGCACTACCCCAACTATAAGTACCAGTAACTTTAAGATCCTCAAGTAGTGGTAAAAACATTAAGTGTACCATATTGTTCGATTTATCTGCAAAAAGAAAACCTCCAATCAACTGTAAGATGAATGCCCTGACATAGCATCTCACGGACTCCACATCAACGTCAGGTGGCAATGAAGGAAAATGTTCTGTCAACCAAGTCAAACGAAGTCTTTGTCCAGATATATCTTTATCTCCAGACACTACTCCTAACAATGTATCACACACCTCTCTCCAATCCAACCACGTACTACCGCTAACTGCAACACCATCAATCGATAAACCTAAAATAATGCTAACATCATCTTGAAGTGTGATGGTACACTCTCCTTGAGGTACATGGAAAGTGTAGGTCTCAAGGCGCCATCTCTATATGAATGTTGTAATGAGGTGACAATCCAATGAAATGATACCTAATCGGGCAACACCACAGAATCCAGATTGTTGCAAATATGGAATGATATGTGCATCCAAAACACTATTACGATAAAAACTAGTTTCACGACGTCGACAATGGAGCTCACTGGGATCATTTCCTTCCTATATAAGCGAAGATCGATGTACTTCTTGGTTATACAAAATAGAACGATCTACAAGTCCAAGATCTATGAGAATGTATTTCCTGCATCATTTAAATTTTTTTAATATTTTAATATTCTAACATTTTACAATTATATATTTCTTTGCTTTTTTAAAATGGATATTTAAATGTATATAATATTTTAATATTTAAATATATATTATATACACCGTTACTATTTTATATTATACACAATTACTTTTATATATATTATATACATTAAAATATCCATTTAAATAAATCAAATAATATTTTAGTTTTATTTATACTTTTATTTATTTTTTATTTTTAGCTCTCAATATTTTACAAGATTTTTTGCAATAATTTAAGACTAATATTAATTTTTATAAAATATAGAAGATAAATTCATAATTTCAGATAATTTTCTACTTATATTTCTTATATTTTAATATTTTTTAAATAATATTATATGTAAAAAAATAATAATTTAACACTAACAACCATTACTAAATTTATTTATTTTATTATATATTCTAACATTTTACAATTATATATTTCTTTTCATTTATCCATTTAAATTTATATAATATTTTAATATTTAAATATATATTATATATGAATTTAATATTTAAATATATATTATATACCTTTAATACCCACGATTACTATTTTATATTATACACAATTACTTTAAATAAATCAAATAACATTTTAGTTTTATTTATATTTTTATTTTTACATCTCATTGTTTTACAACAATTTTTTCAATTATTTAACACTAATATTAATTTTAAAAAATATATAGGATAAATTCATAATTTTGGATAATGTTGTATTTCTATTTTTAAAATTTTAATATTTTTTTCAATCATATATTATGCAAAATATATAGAAATATAATTATTCTATTATTATTATTTTTCATTCTCATTTTACTAATATTTTATTTTATTTTTAAATTTAAAATTTAATATTTTATAAAACGTATTATTTGATTGATAAACATAAACAATAATCCTATTATTTTATATTAATTAAATAAAGTAATATCATTTTTATTTTTTGAATGATTTAATTCATTTATCTTTATATAATAATAATTTACAACAAATAGTATTCTAACAAAATTACCATAAATCAAATAAATTTTAAAAAATACATGTAACAATAAATATCTATCATGCATTATACAATAAATATAAAATAAAGGCAAAAATATTACCTACGAATAAAATAATATATCTTTTATTTTTTTTGAATGATTTAATTTATTTAAAATAATAATTTCCAATAAATATTATTCAAACAAATATTATATAATCCAAATAAATTTAAAAACTTATATAATAATAAAAACTATATATTATAAAATAACTTGAAATAAAAATAAAGCAAAAATATTAGTAGTGAGTGTCGAAGAAAAGAGATGAGATATGCTCAAAGTCTACCAAAGATGGAATGTGAAAAACTGATAAGTGAAAAATTGACTTTCAGGTGGGGAAGATAGGAAAATGAGAGTGAAGAAGTTTGAAGATAAAAATTAGAAAGAAGAAGTTTGAAGGTGAAAATTTATAGGGTATGAGAAGTTGGAAAAAGGTAAGATGAGTGTAGTGTGTAGGATAAATGGTTAAAATTTGAGTTTCAAATGGAATTGGTGGAGTATAACGGTAAAATTGGTGGAGTAAATTGGAGTATTAAATGGGTGAAAATGACAACACATGCAATAGGTAAGATTCTCTTATACTTATACCTATGGGCTAGCTATGAGAGGATAACAAACTTTCTTCTTCAAATTTGTATTAGGTATGAGAGGGTAGCAAACGGTCTTCTTCAAATTGGTGTGAGGGTAGCAAATGGTCTTCTTCAAATTGGTCTTAGGTATAAAAGGATAGCAAACGGTCTTCTTCAAATTAGTGTGAGGATAGCAAACGGTCTTTTTCAAATTGGTGTTAGGTATGAGAGGGTCGCAAACGGTCTTCTTCAAATTGGTGTGAGGGTAGCAAACGGTCTTCTTCAAATTGGTGTGATGAAGTATAATAGGTTATAATAGATATGGAAACACATGACATTTTAACTTAAAAGATTAATATTTTTAATCTTAAAATTATATAATATAATTAATTTAAAAATTAAAACAAAACAAAATTATTTATTTTGTAAATAATTATTTAATAAATTAATAATTTTTTTAAACTCATTTTTCATATAAATTGATAATAGTTTTTTTTTTAATTGCAAAGTGAAAGAAAAAAAACAATAAATAAATATTATTTATATTATATTAAAATTAGTAAATTAAATTAATTAATTTTAGTAAATTAAATTAATTAATTTTTAATATATATTTATAATAATTGTATGAGTATAATTAATTTTTTAATTTTGAAATAGATTCAAATATATTTTTATATTAAATTATATTATTTATTTATTTTATAAAACAGATATAATTAAAGATATTAAATTGAAATTTGGATGTAAATCGTCTCTTGAAAAGACGATTTTTACTTAAATAATTTTTTTTTTTTTTTTTAAGAGACGATTTCCATTTGAGATTTTTTTTTTAAGGGATTTTTTTTTTTTTTGGGAACGATTTTTGAGGTTTTTATTTATTTATTTGTTTGGATGAAAATCGTCTTTTGAAAAGAAGATTTCTAATACCTACATAATCCGCTCTCTTTAATTTACCGTACTCTTGTCAATGTCAAAAGTCCCTTATAGGTGAGGGATGGAGTTTTTGTCTACTACCAAAGAAGAAAAGAAGATAAGCCTTTTGGGATCGAATGATTTATTTTGTGTATCACATCGTGGCCACCTTTTTCTGAATCTGTGAAAGGCCAGAGGAAATTCAACTTAAGATGATAGGTTTGAAAATGTAAGCTCACATCAAATCACAAAAAGTCATTAAAGCTATTATTATTTGGGAAGATTACGACGTAGGAAAGGTTGGAAACTTGGAATTGATAAGGTTCACTAAGTTATAATTCCTACCCTCTTTGAGTAATGATTTGAAAGGTTGAACATTTTAGAATTTCAATTATATATATATAAGGTTGGAAACTTGGAATTGATAAGGTATAATTCCTACCCTCTTTGAGTAATGATTTGAAAGGTTGAACATTTTAGAATTTCAATTATATATTTGTATATTTTGTATTTTCCTCTTATTCCCCGTTTTTCTTTTATACTTTTTTACACATTACTATTATTAATTATTAATATTATTTTTTATGATATTAATATTTTGAATTATTCATGTTATTGTCAATATCATTCTTATTAATATTATCTATTATTTTTATGATTATTATTGACCTTATTATTTATATTTTTAATATTATATAAAAATATTTATATGTATTAGTATTAATATAATTCTTATAGGTTATAATAATAATAACAACAAAAATTAAAAATGAAAAAGATCAATTAGAAAAGAAAAGATGTTAAAACTTTAAGAGCCATGAATGAAATTAATGATCAAAAATGAATATTTAGAAATCCTTACAAAAGTAGAGCTTAATAAAAAATAACAAAGATTAATTATAAATTCACGAGAATCCGAGACTTCCCTGTATACAAAGTAAGGGGGAAATTCAAACTAAATAACTAAGTCCGTCAAAACATTGGGAGTTAAACCCAGCTCCCAACAAGAAGCACAATGATGTTTGCATTAGCAGTACGCCTAGTCTTTTGCAAGCCTCCAAATTAATGGGAAAGTTACTTTCCTGTAATCTATATTTCAGCTTAATGACTTCTCCACTGGGATTATAGGGTCATACACTCTTTCTGTTGCCTTCTTTGCCTAGAAAAGATGAGAGAAAATTTCAATGAAGTGCAGAAAGAGAAAAAAAAAAAGAACAAAGCGAAAGTAGGGAAAGACTGGTTTATCTCCTGCTCCCACTTAGTGCTTAGGGTGATGGTGAGAAAAGAGAACATTTGGACTATGAGTATATGATACCCGACCAGAGCCCCTACTAATTTGCAGCATTTTAAAACAGACCAGTTTCAAGAAAAAAATAATAATAATTAAATAATTTAATAAAATGAAAGAGGGGTAAAAATATAAATTTTCGAATAAATACCCTAGGTATAAATTAAAAATTATTATTCTTCTTGTTTTTTTCTAAATAGCGTTCTTGTTCACAGAATTCTAGAGAACATAAGGTTGAAGTCGGAATTCAGGGTTTGAAGAGCAAATTTCTATAGGTAAGATTTTTTTTTCTTCTAATTCTTCAATTTTATTTTATTAGATCCGTCACTTTTTGTGAAAACTTTAGGTAATTTTTGAAGAAACCCCAATCTAGATTAGGGTTTGTTTTTTTTTTTTTAAAAAAAAAAAAAAAAACGTGGAAGAAGCCTTTAAGGGAGGACTTGAGAGACGTGATTGGGTATATAAAAAAAACGAAGAAATTCTAAAGATGGTGTCGTTTAGTGTGTGTGATTTGGAAAGTCAAATAACAAAATTGGTGTGTGTACTTTGAAAAGTTAAATTACATGTAGAATATGGGATGGGTCTAGGAAACCTATGTAATGATGAGTTTGGATTAAATAAATAAATTCTTGTATAAAGTGATGAGATAAATTATTTCAAATAAATATTTCTAAGAAATTCAATTTAGTTTAAGAATTAGAAACAAATTATTGAGGATAAATTTTTGAAAAAAAAAATAATTAATAAATAATAAAATATAAGTGCTTTTAAGGTAAAGGAAATTAATGTAGTTATTTTAATTTTATTTTTTTGAAACAAATTTTTATATACATCATTTGGAAACGTTTTGAGTTATTATTCATTTTATGCATCAATCAAATATGTTTTGTATGAAAAGTATGTTAGAACCTTACATTTTGTTTACAACAGAGAAATGTGAAGATATTATGTTTTGCAAATTGGAATAATTGAAATAAATGTCTGACTCTAATTTGTTTGACCTTTGTCAACTGGATATAATAGTTGACATTTACATTTTTTGGTAGAAAATGTAATTGATTTGGGCCTTAGTCTCTAAGGGTTTGGTTAAAGGTTACTAGTACTAATAGTGTTTGATTCTGTTCACTTTAAAGGAACAATTTGAGGCTAGTCACCTATTTGAAAAGTCTCACATAACTGGACACCATTTGATGTTTGATGATCAAAGTAAATAAATGATTTGAATGTTTTGACTGAATTTGATATGAAAATGTTTAAATCAGAATTGAAAGTGTACAGTTAAAAGTTTTGAATGTATTGACAAAACTAATTTAAAGGTTTATGAAAATAATTAGTTATAATATCTCATATTTTGCAAGTGAACTTGAAATATTTGATCCATGAACTGTATTAATGTTCCTTATTGGGCTTTGAGTTCATTCCTCTTTGTTGATTACTTTTCAGGTACCCTTAGTTTGGGTAAGGAGTGATGGCTAGGTCGAGGAATGGTCATCATTAGGATTTTGCTTAGGATGCTATTTTGGACATTGTTAACTTATAAGTTTACGTTCATTTGGATTATTTGGTTTTTGAAAGCTATTTAGATTTGAACTTTAAATTTTTATTTTTTTTATGATAGTTTGAAGTTGAGATTTGGAGATTATGAAAATTTTGTTAGCACTTGAATTGTTTGAGTTTGTAATCTATTTGGATAATGGATTTTGGTTGATGAATGCTTAGTTTTAAAGTTAAGTTTTGAAAATTTTAGAATTTTATTCCGCTACTCTGAACAGATATTTGGTAATTGGTAATTTCCAGTTACAAGATAATTGTTTGGGTCAGGTTACACTTTAAGCCTTCGAGTTTGAGGTGTGAAATGACCGTCACACTCTTGGAGTGGGTCTTGGGGCGTGACAAGTCTCCTCTCACACCCTCAACCCACATCATCTCTAGTGCCATCCAAAACTGCATGCCATGTCCGCGCGTGGAGAGACAATTGAGAACTCCCGTTAAATCAACTTTTGATACTACATTAAATTACTAATTTTCTAATTAGAAGTTTAAATCCATAGAATTTTGATTCAATATACATATTATATCATTAAAAAAGACTATTTGAACACTAGGAAGAGACTTATGTCAATCCCTAATTCTTCGCTTTGCATCAAATTAAATCACATCCTCCATCGCTTGTGCAGACTCCTGTTAATTCCTTTGAGTTTCATTCTTGCAAATGTACTTCTCAAGCGAAATACTTAACACATTAGTTACAATATTGTTAGGTCGATATCTATGGCGCCTAGTATGCATCGTTTACGGATAGGACTATTAGGGTATCTAATCCCATTCGCTCTCCTAGCTTTCGTCTCTTAGTGTCAGTGTTGGCCTAAGAGAGTGTTTTCACCATATAATGGAGAAGTCATCATATGAGAGAGGGAAGGGAAGGACAATTATGCAGAAAGAACAACCATTTTGAGGATGCAGCATTGAAGTTTCCTCATTATACCCACTAGTCATGATGGTTATTAAGGCACTTAATTAGGGTTAGGGTGGTCGTAAATGTTGAAATATGTGTTAAAAGAGTGGGATGTTTTCTTGACATAAAATCACAAACATGTCTGATGTACAAGGATGATGTCCAGAGATTGAAATCCTGTGACTGATTTCCTAACTGCATAAGAATGAATATTATTATAGGATATACTTCAGGAAACATTAGGTATGAGTAAAACATAAATCATTTTCCACCCTTACAACTACATATTGTCTCAGTCTTCTACAAATTAAATCATTTGTAAGCACTGTTACATGGAAGAAGTAGCTCTAATCAGGCCTATCTTAGAACATAATCCATATACCTTGACCTGCAGACCTCAGCTTCAGCCTTCTTTGCCTAACAAGAAGTTTAAAATAATGGAAAACTTCAATTAATATGACCAACAACACAAGAAGAAGAAGAAGAAGAAGAAGAAATGTGGTCTTAACCAAAATGAAAAATCAATTCAATTACCTGTTGCTCCCAATTAGTTTGTAAAGTCACAACAAGAAGACACAACATTTGCAGAAAGAGCGCGCATAGAATCCCCATCCAAAGCCCCTGCTTGCGGGAATTGAAAATGAGGAAGAAATTGTAGCTAGAACAGAAGATACAAGCACATAGATGACAGTTTAAAACAAAAGAAAAAGGAGCAAAGAACTAAGTGTATATATAGTACGTACCTTCCCTCCAAGGCCAAAGTCAAATGTAAAAAGAAGAGCACAAGGGATACCAACAAGGTAATAAGCTCCCAGATTGACAATGGCTCCAATCTTCTGCCACCCACATCCTCTAACAATACCTGAATTTTGAGATCGATTTGTTGCATTCACTATCAACTCGACTCAATAGCACAAATGGTTAGATTGGTAAGGACTAGAACCTGAAAGTGCACACTGGATTGCATCCAATAAGGCTGAAGTAGCTAGCAAAGGCATCATGGAGGCAACATATTTCACTACTTCCTCTTTATTGCTAAACAAGTAGCCCCAAGTACGACGCAACAAAAACATGATCGACCCAAGCAGCATTCCGAACACATTGGCCAGGATTAGCACAGCATGTACTGCCAAGTATGCTTTTTGTGGTCGCCCAGCGCCCAATTCATTTGAAATCCTTATACTGTTATTTACAATACTTGAGATTGTGTACTATGTAAAAAATGAAAGATCAAACCATGATAAATTCCAATTTGACTGACCTCCCAGCGCTGCCTATTCCCAAGTATATATTGAACAACATTGCACATGTAGTGAGGCTGAAGACATGAACAAAAATTACTCAAAGTGAAGTGTAAGTATGGAATTGTATGTATAAAAATTTAGTTGAGCTAGGGACTGGATTTTGAAGTTATTAATCTTATAATATTGAGTTTTGGGGAAACATATTGTAAGGTCTAAAACCATTAAAGACGAGAACGACACTAACATGATTGACAATACTGATGTTTCCAGCTGAGGATTAGGAAGAATACCAGCAATGAGAATCAACACTTGAAATGACCAGAACTCTAAACTGTTTCAAGGCAAATTAGAGAGAACAATCATCTTGCCAAATAGACAAAAGGAGCTAGATATGTCTCAGTATATGGGAAATACAGACTAGCTAGAAACCTGCAACATACCAGACCATAGAGGCTGAAGGAACGGCTAATCTTAGAAAGCTAAGGACATCTTGAATATTCATTTCAGAAACGCCAGTCCAAGTTTGCTTGCAGGCAGGTGAGAACTTGACATAAAGTACTAACAGGAACACGTTGATCCAAGAAGAGATTGAACAGGCCAAGGCAGCACCTGCACTGCCGAAGCTAGTCTTGAAAACCAGGATCCAGCAAGTGGGGAAGTGAAATAAAGTAGTAATTGCTGAGATTAGCATCACTGGAAATACAATCTTCTGAGTTTGCAAAAATCTAACAAGGCATTGTAGAATTCCACAGGAAAATAGTGTAGGCATCATGAACCAAACATACCGCCCAGCTCCCCTTGAAATATATGGATCTTGGCCAAGGTTCATAAGAATGTGCTCAGTTTTGGCCCAGATGAAAGCCAGAGGAACACTTACAAGTAAAAGAACAGACATGGCTCTCTGCATATGAATGCCAAGCATGTGATAATGTTTTGCTCCATAGGCCTGACCACACAAGGTGTCCAATGCGCTTCCCATTCCAATCTAGCCAACATAATCAAAACTTACGAGAAATGAACAAGTCTTGTAATAAATTATATTGAGATAAAAGCCTCAAAAGAAAAAAAAAAACAGAATACCAAAAGGCTGAAACCAGTGACGGAAGCAAAGGAAGCAGCCATGGAAGCACTTGCGAGAGGTAATTCTCCAAGATGACCCACAAACATCAAAGACACAGCCTGTGTAAAGTATCGCAAAACACCAACAATTGTTAGAGGTCCAGCTAACGCCAGTTGCTTCTTCACCTCTTCACCAATCTCTACCCTCCACAAATCCTTATAATCAACATCAGAATCCGAAACACATAGACTCAGTATTTCTTCTTCTGAATCCATATATTCTGATCACTAGTCAAATAAACCTTTTCCTCTTCCTTCTTCTTCTTCTTCTGGGTCAGTACATATCTACAATGAGACTTGAAGTTCTCTCTGATTCAGACAAAACAGCATTTTAGGGTTTGAAAATGGTTGTCATCTGATGAGATTAATATGCCTGTTTGTTCTTGGAAGAATGGGTCCAACCTGATCATCTGATTTGAAGTTCAGTTAGATTCTGCGATCATGAAGTAATTGAATGGGGTGATTGTGACAAGTGTAAGCTTATAGACGTGAGCTAAAATTCTGTTGCAAGCGGTTTTAGATGTTGAAAGTAATATTTGAGAGTTAAAAAACAATTTTTTTCCTTCTGGTTTCTCCATGTTTTAAGAATTCTTATTTTTCTTAGAAAAGTTTTCAAATATTAAATTTATTAATTTTCTCCTCTTAATTAATTATGCGTAAAAAAGTTGATAGAAGGAAATTAAACTATTAGGGAAGTTTCTTTATCTATTTTTTTGAATGTTTTTTCTCTCTTCTTTAGCATTTTTTTTATAATTTTTTTATTATTCAAATAAGTAAATCATTTGCATTAATTTTGTCAGTATTTTTTTTTAGAATCAACATAGCAAAATAATATTAAATACATTTTTAATAACTCTAATAATAATAATAATAATAAGTGTGGATTAGAGACACCCATCAATTGTTCAAGAATTTGATCATTCTCGCCCCCCCCCCCCCCCCCCCCCCCCCCACCAAAAAAAATGGGGTTGATGGTTAATATTCTCTTTTAGAATCATATCAATTATGTTGGAGGTAAATAAATATCTTATTGCTAGTTAATATTCATTTTTAGAATCATATCAATTATGAGTGAGGTGAGACATTTATGCTAATGATTAGTCATATATTATCACATATTTTTTATTCATATTTCTTATAAATGTGTAAGTAAAAATAAATGGTATATCATTACATATTTTTCACTTCTATTTCTTATTTATAATTTTTATATATGTGTGTTTGTAAATAAAAGATTGGATTTTGTGGGTACTAATCAATGAAAAAACTAATATTAAATACATTTGAGATAGTGGAAGAAACCATAAAATTTCAAAATAATTATTTTTTATTCTCTTATTATAAATTTTTGACGGCTTTAAGGTAGATGATTTAATTGTCAACATGATGATATTATATCATAGGATGTTTATTCTTTAAGCATGATCCTTAAAAGTTTTTTTGTAGTTGAGCACTATCATGTTTCTTTGATAATCAAACTAACTACATTGCGAAGCAAGAGGGAAAATGTTGTTTAAAGCTTGCTTATTGTTCAGTCACACAAGCAATATAATTGAGGTGCTGTAAGTTTTAGATTATATGCTAGTAAGCTCAATCTTAATAAGAGCTTTAGAGAAGGGGGTTGGTGCTTTGATTTAGAGACGTCTAACTTCCCTCCTTGTTATCTTGATTGGGAGGCACAATCCTTTTGAGTCTAGTTCTGGAACCAAGAAATGTTTTCAATCACAATTTCTCTATTAAAAAAAATAAAATTAAAGGTTGATTTGATATACTCTTTGGCAAAATTCAATTTAAATATATATATTAAACTATCGTTTGAAGGTATGCTAAATTAAATTAGCAAGTGTTAGCCAATTTTTTTTATTTTGACGTGAAAATTAGCTTTTAATTAAATAAATCATTGTATCATTTCAAAAGAAATTGTTGAAATAATTGTAAACATATAGATAAAGGCATTTTATCATTTTCTAATAACATTTTAAATTATTTTATAAAATAATATGTGTAAATAATAAATTAACTAATTAATAATTTATTTTTATTTCTTTATTTGCACATAATAAATATTATATTGTATCATTCAAAAGTTTATATTAAATTATATTATTTTATATTATATATTTTAAACATATGACTTTTTTTTATTGACTTTCATGCTGGTTGTATCTTATTGCCTCTTAGGGACTGGATTCATGTAGATTTTTATTTCAATGATATTAGACTGTGAAGATATATTTGGAAAAAATATCCTTATTCATTTTGGTTAGTGAATAGATATTTTATTATGAGTTGAAATTTTCATCAAATGAAATTCACAAACATGAATTTCTTTTTCTATTCATTTAGGATTATCATTTTCATTTTTAGTATATGTAACTTATTGAAAACCTTGTTTAAGACAACTTCCAAAATTATAAATAAGTTGTAGCCTTCCCTTGAAACCTATTTCCAATTTGAAACAAAGTTTAACGTAGAAAATAATGGCAATATGACAGTGTCTTTACGTTTTGTTTTTTAAAAAAAAAAAAGGAAAAAAGAAAAAGAAAATTGATACTTGATAATTTAATATAAATAATAACATTTCCTATGAGTATAATAAATCAATGTAACTATAGGAGTTAATTATTTTTTCAAGAAAATTTATATTAAATAAAAGATTGAATATAATAAAAAAAAAAAAACTGTTAATAATTCTCTTACAATCATATCAACCATGTATAGATGTGAGAATTTTATGATAAGCAGTCACAAATTATAATACATATTTTTTATTTTTTATTTTTTATTTTTATAAATATGTACATGCAAGTAAAAGTTTGGACTGTTTTCATGGTAAAGAATGAAAAATGTTGTCTTAAATATATTTAAGGCAGTGGAGAAAACCATAAAATTCTAATATAAAAATGGTTTTATTGGTTCAATGAAGTCCTATAGTTAGGATTTGGCTGCATCTCTTTATTTAATGGTATTTTCATTTTTTCAAGTACGATATTGAGATTGATGGTGCAAGATTAATATTTCAGTTGAAGTTCCCTAATTAACCTAATGGAAGAAAGAAAGTTAAAAAATAGAAATGTTCTATGACTGTTTTATTGCTTATCATTGTAATCTCTTCCAAAATTCCCAACTTTTCAACATTGAAGTTCTTTCCTATTTTTCAAAATGATTTTAATTTTTTTTTTTGTTATTTATATAAACTCATAAAATTTACAAATTACATTTTTAATTAAAACTCAGATTACTATTTTATTTTATTTTTTAGACGAGATCATAACAGACAATTTTGAAATAAAAGGTTAAATACATAATTCATAATCTAAAAAAAAAAAAAAACTTTAAAATAAACTACAAAATAATGTTCCATAAAAATCCCTGCTTCAATAGTTAAAATATAATAAAGTAGGGAAAGATAAAACATGTAACAGTTATCATCACAAGAATTGTGCTCGTGCTATTTTTGATTTTTGGATCTAAAAATTCTCATACACAACTCCAACCACCATAAGACAACTCTTAACCCTTAGCTAAACAATTTCGCCCATTCACCATAACACTTGAATTTATTAGTTATCCTATGTTTAATTTCCTTTTTTTTATAATAAATTTATCTATTTCTGTTACTAGGATTAAAATATCTCTGGATGAATTTTATTAAAATATCTATAAAAAAAAGTATCAAATGAATATTTGAGAAAGAAATATTAATAAGAAATATAAAACAAGTCATCATTCATATATTAAAATTATTTCTTTAAAAAAAATAATATATACATCATAAAATTTATGATATTTTTCTATAATTTTGCACTTGAAAATATGTTTAAAATACTAAATTTCCTTCTTCTGGGTCAGTACATATCTCCAATGAGACTTGAAGTTTCCTCAAATTCATACAAAACAACATTTTAGGGTTTGAAAATGGTTGTCATTTGGTGTAGGCCCCCGGTGTGCGGGCACAAGTGGCGTATTAAGGGTTTTTCGACTTGAAGCAACCGAATTCCATTTAAGTGGGCCTACGGCCCCCCACACCTCTCGTGAGCCCATGAGCCAAGAGGTGGTTTAGTATATAAACCCACTGAAGTGCTTTATGCTTTCCAATGTGGGACTTTTTTTTCCTCTAATTTTTGTAGCTTTGGTTATTTTTCTACATAATAGTTTTTACTACAATAAATAGTTGTATCATATCATTTGTAATACCATATACAAATTCTAAATTTTATATTTTATTATTATATTACAGCCTATAAACATAGTAATAATGAATACGAATAAGTATTTTTCCTTCATATGATATTTTAACTCGATTCTTTCTCAATTAGAGTTTTTTTCAAAGAAGTAATCTTTGTGCCTTTGATTTAGAGTGTGAATGAATTTAATAAGGCTTTGTATATATATATATATATATATATATGATCGATTTTCAATTAAAGTATTAAAGATCGATTTTCAATTAAAGTGATTGTCTTCTTATATTGTTGTTTGGTTGTTTTAGTATTGATTAACATAAATCTAAATGTTTTGATATTTTAATATAAGAGATTAATTGAGTAATTATCTCATTTTGTTGTTGTCTCCTTGTGTTTGCATTAGTTGATATGTATATAAAATTAGAGATGGATTTTTAATTAAAGTGATTTTTCTCCTCATATTGTTGTTTGGTTGTGTCTGATTTGATTGACATAAATCTATATCTTAACATAAGAGGTTAATTCTCAATTAGAGTAATTATCTTATTATGTTTTCACCTTGTGTTAACATTCAAAAGTAGAGGAAAAAAATGAAAATAAATAAGTTGTCTCTTAATTAATTATTTGTGAAAAAAATTGAAAGAAGGAAATTAAACTATTAGGGAAAGTTTTTTATCTAATTTTTTTTCAAAATTTTTTTGAGGTTTTTTCTGTTCTACTTAACATGATTTTTTTTAATTGTTTTATTATTCAAATAAGAAAATCATCTTTATTAAAAAAATTTACTATTTTTTAGAATAAACATAGCAAAATAATATTAAATACATTTTTTTTAATTCACAATAACTCATTCAACTCACAAAAATATTAATAAATGGTATTCATGCATTGAAAATAATAATAATAGTAATAATAAGCGTGGTATAATTAAATTTATGAGTGAATTTTCCATGGACTAGAGAGACTGTCGTTCAAGAATTTGGTCATCAACTCTATCGAAAATACATATATAGTTGACTATTAATATTTTTTTTAAAATCATCTTGATTATGTTGTAGGTAAATAAACATATTGTTACGGGTTAATATTCCTTTTTAGAATCATATCAATTACGTGTAAGGTGAAACTTTTATGCTAATTATTAGTGATATATTATCACACATTTTTCATTCATATTTCATATAAATGAGTGTATGTAACTAAAAATTAGTGGTATATCTCCACACATTTTTAGTTTCTATTTCTTATTTATTCTTTTTATAAATATGTGTATGTAAATAAAGAGTGGATTTTGAGGTACTAAGAAAAAAACTAATATTAAATACAGGGGAGAAAACCATCAAATTTCAAGTTAAATGTGCTTTTGTTCACTTGTAAAGTAAGAACCATTTTTTTATTCTCTTGTCCTATTTTTCTTAGGGTTTTTAAGATACATGAGTTAATTGTTAACATGTCGATAAAATTATGCCACAGGATATTTATCCTTCCCACATAATCCTTAAAAGTTTTCCGTGGTTGAGTATTATCATACCTTTTTGACGAACAAGCTAGCAAATTAACTACCTTGCAAAGCAATATGCAAAGTATGTTTATTTGTTTAAATCATGTGCAAACATGGTCAGTCTCAATATACCCATTAGAGAAGGGTCGGCCCACTGCTCAACAAGCTAGCTAGCGACCTACGGAATTGGAAAAATTCAATTTGAATATGTAGTAAACTATTGTTTAAAAGTATGCCGATTATAAAAAAAATTCAAAATAGTGATAAACTATTGTACAAAAGTATATTGATGAGTATAAAAAATTTCCAATATTTAATAAATTAAATTAGTGAAGTTTTATGGAGTACGAAAATATGAACATTAAAATTTTAACCAAATTTTGTATTTTGATGTGAAAATTAACCTTTAACCATTTTTTTTTAATGTGAAAATTAACCTTTAATTAAATAAACCAATTTATCATTTCAAAAGAAATTGTTGAAATAATTGTAAACATATAGATAAAGGCATTTTATCCTTTTCTAATAACGTTTTAAATTATTTTATAAAATAATATGTGTAACTAGTATTGAATAATAAATTAAATATCAGTAACTAATTAATAATTTATTTTTATTTCTTTATCTGCACATAATAAATATTATATTGTATCATTCAAAATTTTACATTAAATTATATTATTTTATATTATATATTTAAACATATGACTTTTTTTTATTGACTTTCATGCTGGTCACGTCTTATTGACTCTAAGATTAGGGATTGAACTCGTGTAGATCTTTATTTCTATGATATTAGACTGTGAAGATATATTTGGAAAAATTATTTTTATTCATTTTGGTTAGTGAGTAGATATTTTATTAAGAGTTGAAATTTTCATCAAATGAAATTCACAAACATGACTTCTTTTTTTTTATTATTCATTTTAGGGTTATCATTTTCATTTTTAGTATATGTAACTTACTAAAAACCTTGTTTAAGTCAACTTCCAAAATTATAAATAACATTTGAATACCAAATATAATTTTCAAATAGCTTTAGATGGAACTTTCAAAATGTCCAATTATATTTCCTAATTTGATTTTTGTACATTTTAATGCATTATGAGGCTCCTAATTGGCTTATAAGAATTTTTTGTTGCATTAAAATTTTAAAAATATTAAAATTATCTTTATTTTTAATAATAAATAAGAATACACTCTACGCACATCCACTTTCTATAATCTCTCTTAATGTAGAAAAAATGGACATAAAAGAAACTTTCATAATTATGCAACAATGTTCCATCTTAATGCATGTTAAAAAGTTGTACTAAAATAAAGGGAAATGATGGTGTAATTTTACTACAAATTTTCCCATTATATTTAGTTATTTGTGATTTCAAATGAAGTATAGTACTACTAAATGATACAATGTTTAGTTTTAATATCAGACAAAAAATTATACTTGATAATTTAATATAAATAATAACATTCCCTATGAGTATAATAAATCAATTTAACCATAGGAGTTAATTCTTTTTTGAAGTCTGGAGCAATCTACCAAATAAATATAGATTTTTGTAAATTTGATATCAATTAAAAGGTTGAACTCAATTTTTAAAATTAAAAAAAAAAAAAAAAACAATTCTCTTGCAATCATATCAACCATGTATAGATGTGAGAATTTTGTGATAAGTAGTCACACATTATAGCATTAAAACATAGTTTTCACCTTTTTTTCCTTTATAAATATGCACATGCAGTAAAAGTTTGGACAGCTGCCATGCTAATGAATGGAAAATGTTGTCTTAAATATATTTGAGACCTTGGAGAAAACCATAAAATTTCCATATAAAAGTTCTTTTATCGGCTCAATTCCCATATATTTGGTTGTACTTATTTTTTAATCTCATGGTTTCAAGATTAATATTTACGGAATTTGCCTAGTTAATATAATGATATCAACCTAATGAAAAAGGAAAGTTAAAAGTTGAATTATAGTATCACCATTTTTGTGCTCATAGTTGTATTATCTTTGAGTGCACTGAAAGTTGTCTATTTAACCTAAAGATATTATGAAAAAAAGTTAAAAGTTGAAATAAAGTATTATCATTCTTTTATGGTAATCTTTTTAAAGTACAGATGATGCTTTCCTATTTTTCACAAGATTATAAGAGGCAATTTTGAGATAAAAGGTTAAATACATAATTCATAATTAAAAAAACTTTAAATATACTACAAAATAATATTTAAGAAAAATCTCTACTTCAAACGAAAAAAAGGACTCTTTAAATTATAACCTGCATATCTAAATATAATAAAGTAGCAAACTCTATGAAAGGTGAATATGTAACCATACAATAATTAAGCAGTTATCATCACAAAAATTGTGCTCATGCTACTTTTGATTTTTCACCTAAAAATTCTCTTACACATTCCAACTACCATAAGCCAACTCTTAACACTTCCGCCAAACAATTTCACCTTTTCACTGTAGAACTTGAGTTTATTAAGTTATCCTATGTTTAATTTCATAATTTGTGTTACCATTATTAAAATAACAATAGATGAATTTTATGGAAATATAAAAAATATCGGATGAAAATCTGAAAAATAAATATCGATAAAATAAAAATTAATCCAAACTTATAAAAATATTAATAAAAATTCTAATAAAAAATAAAACAAGAAATTATATATGAAAATTGTTTTATTAAATAAAAATAATATATGTTTTTAATAAAATTTATGATATTTTAAAATAATTTTGCACTTGCAAATATGTTTAAAATACTTAATTTGAATGTATTTAAGAATATAAAATAATATATAATTAATTAAAAAAAACATTTATTATTTTCTTTACAATAATACATTTCTCATGTACTTAATCACTCAACAAAAGATGCAAAGAAAGACTCATTCGGACATATTATTAAACGAGTCATGTTTGAAATAAGTAAATTTTCATTATTTTGTATCTCAACATGTCACGATACATTATAACCTAACTAGTCAAGGTAGAAGTACTAGTCCAATGTATACATGTGTCAAAACAATTTAAGAATGTCAATTTAGAGAAACTAATTCTAAATACTCTTATTTTAATCCTCTTAACAAAAAGCATTGTCCCTTAAATGCTCTTTCTTCTTCCAAATGTTTGTGTTACGGCATTTCACGTGCTCCAAGCTCTTTTCTATATCAGAACTTTTAATTGCTCAAGGAAATAGAAAAGGTCAACCAAAAGAGGCTAAATTAATTGCGAAAACGGGTTACTTTACCACTAATTCACCCAAGTTAAATTAATTAAAGGTTGAAATAATATGGGTTGATTAAATAAATAGGACTTTATTATATTAGTGGAAGAATTGTACAGCTGAATTTTCAAGTATCATTAATCACACTACAACTTTTTTGAGCTCATTTACCCAGGGAAGTCACCATACACTAAATGATAATGTTACCCCTCATTAATTTATGTGCTAGATGCTATAATGTTATTTGTCTATTGTTGATAGGGCATAATTGATATTAAAGAAGTTCACTTTCCTAAATTGAACAAAGATGGTAAAATATCCTTCATAAAAAGGATATAAACTCTTGCTTGGCAAAGATTGGATGCCACCCTCAAATTAATTCATTGATTGAAACCTAAGGAATAAAAAACAAATGAAAAATGGTTCCTTGATGAAATAGTAAGTAACCTTAAGTTATGTTATTCCTAGTGATAAAAAGGAAAACGTGTTTGTTTTTTTGTTGGATCACTCCCCCAATGATATTTTGATATTTAATTAATTCATCCAATAATGTTCCATTTTGATGCATCTTAAAAAGTTGTGGCCTTCCCTTGCCTATTCCTAATTTGCAACGAATATTAATATGGTGAAATAATGACAATATGCCAATATTTTTTTATTTTGCTAAAATAAAGTGAAATGATAGTGCGGTTTTACAACAATTTTTCCTATTATATTTATTTAGGAAAATGCTAAGATATGGTACTTTTCACATACAAGATTTGAATGGTAGAATATATATGATGAGATTTAAGTCATTGGGTAATGATATAAACAAATAAAATTAAGGTATAATGATACAAATAAATGAGATTAAAGTACAAATAATATGATCGAGAAATGTATATGTGACACTATTTGTTTAATGGTGTCTTTTTATAAGTATCGAAAAAATATCATTCGATGCTATAGTCAAACTCATTTACTTATTTGGGATTTCAAATGAAGTATAGTACTACTAAATGATACTATTTTTAGTTTTGCAACAACTTATATTTAATTATTTAATATAATTAATTGTATTTTCTATAATTATAATAAATCAATGTAACCACATGAGTAATTCTTTATTAAAGTCAAGGGCATAATCTACCAAATAAATATAGATGGTTGTACAAAACTATTAACAGTCATCTTACAATCATATCAGGCATGCATAGAAGTGAGAATTTTGTGATAAGCGGTTACACATTACAACACATTTTTCATTTTTTTTTATATTAGAAATATGCATATAAAATTTTATTCCATGGTAATTAATGAAAAATACTGAGTTTTAAATATATTTGAGACAGTGGAGAAAATTATGGTTTTAAAAACCAGATTGGACCAGTCGACCGATCACGGTTCTGGTCCAATCTGGTGAATTGGGCCAAAAAATAGTCAAACCAGAATTGGATTGCTTGAACCGGTGAACCAAACGGTTCCCTCCGAACCATCTGATTCAACCATTTTTTTTTCCGGCAACCCCTCCCACATGACTATCCTAACTACTACCTCCCACTGTCGCCAACTATTGGTCAATTGAACGTCGCTCTCTTGCTAGCACCCCCCAATCCGTCATTCTCCTTCCTTCTTCCCCTTTTTGGTTGTCCATTCCTCCATTTCTTTCTAGATTTTTTAATTTTTACCTCATCTCATTACTACTTAAGATCTGACCGTATGTCTTTATATGATAATACTTTCATTAGTTCATGATTCAATATTCATATTTCAAGTAAAATTGTCATATTAACAATGTTCATCATTGTAATCTCTTTTGAGTATAGAGCATGCCGAAACCTTTATACTTCCCGTAATTCCAAAATTCACAATTTTTCAACCTGAATCCTATAATTCCTAATCTTTAATTTTTTTGGAGATTAAAGATTAAATCATCCATGAATGCTTGAAATGGTAATAAATTTTTTGTTATTTATAGAAGCTCATAAAATTTATTCCAATGCTCCTCTTGTTCACAAGATACATTTTTAATTAAAATTCAGATTACCAATTTTTTTTACACAGGATCGTAATAGGTAATTTTGAGATAAAGGGTAAATATATAATTCATAATCTAAAAAAACTTTAAAATAAACTACAAAATCATATTTAATAAAATTACCTACTTCAATAATTATAGAATCAAACCAAAAAATGAACTCTTCAAATTATTATGACCTGCATATCTAAAGACAATAAAGTAGCGAACTCTATGAAATAAAAACAGGTATGCACAAAGGTGATTATGTAACCATGTATATCACAATTTTTGAATAGTTATCATCATGTATCACAATTATCCAACTACCATGACATAACTCCTAACCGCCCCCCTAAACAATTTCACCATTTCACCATAAAACTCAAGTATATTAAACTATCCTATGTTTAATTTTTTTTTAATTTTATAAATTTAGTATTTATAACAATTATATAATCCATTTCTATTATAGAAATATAAGAAAATATCGATAGCTGAATTTTATAAAAGAAAAAATAAAAAAATTGATTACAATACAAAAAAAAAAAAAAAAAAAACTAAAAAAGAAAAACTCTAAGAAATGAAAACACATCTAAAATACTTAAGAGTGCAATGATTTTTAGAAGTGTGTTTAACATTCATAATGCTTAAAAAATAAAGTGTTTTATCTTGTATCATATTAGAACACAAAAAAATGCAAAGAAAGACTCATTATAACATATTATTAAACGGGGTGGGTTGAGTGAAGTCTAATTAGTTCAAAATAAACTGAGATGATGTTTGTTTCTTTTACTTAAATCTAAATAGAACTTGATTTGATTCAAATCCAAATATAACTTAATAGTATTAAGTATTAAGTTGTTTATTTTTTATTATTATTTTATTCTATTAAGTATTAAATATCAATAGGGTGAGGGTCATGTTGAGATTATATTTTAATCGTTTTAAAACATTATTTTTAGCATTTAATAAAAAGTCAAATATTATAATTTTTTCTATTTAATTAAAAATCAATAAAATTAAAAAAATTAAAAACAAATCATCTAAAATCTAAAAGCAAATTACATTTAGTATTAAATTAAAAAACAAACATCACCTTACTAGTCCAATGCATAAGTGTACCAAAATAACTTAAGGATATCAGTTTAGTCCTATCAAGGAAACTAATTCTAAATACTTTCATTCTAATTCTATGAACAAAAAGTATTGTAGCCTAAATCCTCTTTCTTCTTGTCCTTTCTATAATGGGTTATTTATTACTATTTCACCCAAGTTAAATCAACTAAAGGTTGGAATAATATTGGTTAATTAAACAAATAGAAGAATTTTATCATATTAGTTGAAGAATTATAATTGAATTCTCAAGTATCTAATATCACACCAAAATGCTTTTGGGTTCATTTATCCAAGAAAGTTACCTTATCTTTGCATTGGATATTAAGACTCATATAATTATTTTTTAAAATAGTTTTTTATTATACATGTGATAACAAGAAAATAGAAAATAATTTTATTTTCTTTAAAATAGAAATTAAGGTGTTTTTAGATAATTTTTTTTTAATTTATTTTCAGAGACTGTTTCAAAAAATAATTATATAAATATGAAAAATGATTAAAAATAAAATATCACATATAAAAATTATTTTTAAAATATATTAAAAAACATATAAAACAAAGTTAAAAATAGTTTAGATTTTCAAATAAATTTTTATTTTATAAAACATTACATCATAACTATTTTTCAAAATTGTTTCTTACAACACTTTTTCAAACATAGAGTGGATTTGAGAATGGTTTTAAAAAACGTTTATAATATTTAATGATAAAAATTTTCAAGTATTAAAAATATTAAAAATGTTTCTTGTAATCATTATCAAATAGACTCATAGTCTAAAACTCATAAGTTTATGATTTTGAACTTTCCATCATAGGAATTAACAATCTTTTGATCCATTACTTACTGTGCTAATCAAACTGCACCTGGTCCACCTGGATAGCTGAGAGCTTTTGACGAGCTAATGTCACCCTTATTAATTTATGTATCGGATACTATAATGTCATTGGTCTATTATCGATAGGTAATAATCGATACTTGGGGAATTCACTTTCTATAATACCATAGATAGCGAAACTAATCCCACGTTTGGATATTCAACAAACTCTTCCACAATTGAATAAAGATGGTAAAAATCCTCGCAAAAAGGATAAAAACTCTTCCACAAATATGGGATGCCACCCTCAAATCAAATCATTGATTGAAACCCAAGGAATTCGAACAAATGGGAAATGGTTACTTTTGATGAAATCGTAAGGAACCTGGGTTACCCTATCTCTAATGATGAAAGGACAACGTGATTGATTTTGATGTTGGATCTCTCACCCAGTCCATATTAGTGTAATTACGTGTCCCACAATCTCTTTGGTAATTGAACATATCTTGAACTCATAAGTAATAACCCTTATCTTTTATCCACCTTATACACCTCTATTGTTTTAGCCTTTTAGGCAAATTCTCCTGCTAATTCCTTTATCACCATGACCCATTAGTTCAGCATAAGTGTAAAATTCTTTTTTACCATAAGACTAAAAGTGGTGTTTGTTTTTTGACCGAATAGAAAAAGTCAAAATATTCGGCTATTTCTATTCAGCTAAAAGTAACATATTGACATCATCCAACATAACTAAACTGAACCTATTGATAACAAGTTCATTTCACCTATGTTGCATGATGTCAACAAGTTACTTTTAGCTGAATAGAAAAAACAAAATATTTTGATTTTTTTTATTCAGCCAAAAAACAAATACCACCTACTCTAATCGATTTCAACTTAACTTTTTTTTTTTTCCCTTACAAATTTTATTAAATTAATTAAACCCTTTTAATAGGTGTGATAATCTATATTGGTTGGTTGGTGGGTTCGCATTGTGTCAAAGTTTAGATATTTTAGTATATAAGTGAACTCAAACCCGACATAAACAATAATTATGTAAAAAAATAAACCTAAATACTATTTAATTATCAAATAAGTATAACTCATTTAATAATCAAATATTTTTATTTAATAATTATATTAAATTAAATCTTGTACAAACCTATATAATTAATATCTCAATCAAATATATTTATGATTAAATTAATCTATTTATTTAAAATACGTCAAAGATTAAATAAATAATTTAAATTTATAATTAAGTTAATCAATAAAATTAGTAAATAAGTCAATTCGATTCAAATTCATGTTATACAGGTTAATTTAAAAATTATTTATTTATTAAATCACAAGTCAATACAACTTTAATTTAAACCCAATTATCAACCCAAACCTACACAAAACGTGTTGAATTCCAATCGAATTAATAAATCATATTAAATTTTATCGTCCTATTATCATTTATTTTTTCTAAATAATGATAATCCAATTTTTACTCCCACAATTTTCCGCCCATGAATTTCTTGATTGACTCAGCCAGCAAGCCACTTGGTGCACAACACTAAATATTACTTGACATGGAGATCAATAACCACATGCCATCACTTCTATCAAAATCAACCCTCCTTAATTATTTCAACTACAACCAATAAATAACTTAATTAAATATAATTAATTGTCCATCATATTAAATAATACATGTATTTAATCTCCAAACCACCCCTACCACACAGCATGCTTGTGTAGACACAGAGAAAGAAAGAGGTGGTGCTCACATTAAAAAAAATAAAATAAAATAAAAATAATGGGATATAATTGATTTAGGAAAGTAGGTAGAAAACCAAGGATTGTAGTATTTTATGGTAACACCCCATTAACCACTCTTTTTGTCTCCACTAGACTATATAGTTATTAAAAAAGTCTCCTTCCTCCTACCCAATCAGTAGCATGCATCCCACCAAAACTCTTAGCCATAGATTTGTTAGAATGTCTCATTCTGTACCCGTCAACCTACTGGGGTGGCTTCATTTAACTCGCTGAGTCCACTCAGTTTGAGTTGATGTAAATATAATATATATTAAGCTCAGTTGTAGTTGATACATTTTGTGATTTTTGTTTTTAAAAATTAAAATCTTTGCATAAAAAAATAGAAACTATTGCACAAAAAGTATGAACTTATCTTATATCATTATAATTTATTTTCAAAATTTGAGGTAATAAAAGTTTTTTAATACCTTAATTTTTTTTTATAAGTTGTACAAGTTTCTAAATGATATGTGATAAAGGGAAAGCAATTTCCAAGCTATCTCACTAGGATTTTTTTTTTTCAAAAGTTCTTTTAAAAAAATATTATTAAAATACAATTGTTTAAAACATAAATAAAAAATACTACACCTTTTATCACATTTTTATTTTTGCATTAAACTTATTTTTTCAAAAGACAAATTTATTTTTTATATTGAATTAGTTATTTTTTTGTACTGAATTTATCTTTTGAAATATGAGTTTTCTTTTTACCTTAAAACTTTTTATATTAAATTCATCTTTTTTTATATTATAGTTCTTTAAAAAAATACACTACTCCCAATCTCACTCACTTAATCTCTTATCGCTCCTTAAAGTAGTAAATAATTGAGTGGTGTTTTTTCTTTTATTTTTCTGATTTTATTGATCTTGCTAGTACTGAGTCAAGCGAGTCAAGTTACTCCAAATTAGATTTTGAGTGGAAATTGTGAAGTAATTGAGCAGTCTATTTATAACTGTTTCAAAAACAATTGTTTGAAATTTATCTAACTTTAGTTGGGTTGATAGCTTTCAGAGATGAAATCCATGGCCGGCAGTTCAATCTCAGTACATGCAAGAAATGTATATGATAATAGAAGATGCTCGTCTCCAGTCAACCACCAAGTCCTTTCACAACTTTTTCATCGCTTTGGGAAATCAACCTAAATACAACAAATCGTGGGAAGCAATCACTCAAGAAAATGAACCTCAACCTTCTACCATTGTCATATAAAATGGACCCTCCAAATCTTCCTCCCTTCAATTCCAAGCCTAGCACATTGAAACATCCAAGCCTAGCTAGCTATTTTCATCAGCAATGTTCTAGAAGCTATAGCCTCACAATGAATGAATCCTCTTCATGATCACCCTATCTTGTTTGATCATGGAGGCAAAGATGATGTACGAGACCATTTTCGCCAGAAGCTTTAGTCGGCATGAGCAGAAAAAATTGGGATATGGCGCGTTTGCTGTTTGCTTCTTCATCACCTTCACCATTTTCACTGTGTTGAAGCCTTACTTGGGCCCTCTACCAGTGTGTAAGTCCTTGTCATATTAAGTTTTGTCCACACTTTGTGAAATTTCTATATGTTGTAATGCATGCATTTGGTATACATACATGCAATATACGTTCTATATCGATATTTGTTCGGTTTTGCAGTGAATTTACAGTTGTCAACGGGGGGTTTCAAGATGCTAATGGTGGAGGATACGACCAGTACTCAGCAAATAGGTAAGACTAGCTAGAATTTGATGAACATGGCCTGCAATTTGATTGTTCTATTTCTGTGTTACATATGATGAAGGTGGGTTTCTTGCTGATGTTTTGAAGTTGCAGAGATTGGAAGAAAGGAAATGGAGGCTTTAGTATGCAATATATGGACCGCAGGTCAGACTTTTGTGAGATGAGTGGGGATGTTAGGGTTCAAGGGAACTCGTCCACCATTTTTATTGCTTCATCAGCTCCAGTGGACATGTTGCCTGAGAATAGTTCATGGAGCATAAGACCTTATGCTCGGAAAGGAGACGCAAGAGCAATGAAGCACGTTAGGAATTTCACAGTGAAAATGACAACGGGTCGTCAACATCTCCCACATTGCACTCAAAACCACACTGTTCCCGCCGTCCTTTTCTCCCTCGGAGGATATTCTGGAAACCATTTTCATGCCTTCAGTGACGTCCTGATCCCACTGTATTTGACTTCCAGACAGTTCAATGGAGAAGTACAGTTTCTTGTGACTTCAAAATCGTTAAGGTGGATTGAAAAATTCAGAATACTACTTCAAGAGTTGTCCCGATATCCCATCATTGACATTGATAGAGAAGAAGGTATCCATTGCTTCTCCAGCGCCATCATCGCCTTAAGTGTCACAAAGAGCTGGACATCGACCCTTCAAAGTCTCCATACTCCATGAAAGACTTCAGAGAGTTCTTGAGAAGCTCATACTCACTGAAGAGAGCTACAGCAATCAAAGTAAGAGACGGTACTGACACAAAAAAACCACGGCTTCTGATCATTGCAAGAAAGAAGACACGTTCATTTACTAATGACGGCAAAATCGCTGAAATGGCCAGAAGCTTGGGGTATGAAGTAATTGTTGCAGAGGCAAATGGGACAGAAATATCAAGATTCGCAGAACTGGTGAATTCTTGCGATGTACTGATGGGAGTTCATGGAGCTGGGCTTACAAACATCGTCTTCCTCCCTGAAAATGCAGTCCTGATCCAAGTAGTTCCCTTGGGTGGGCTGGAATGGGTGGCTAGATATGACTTTGGATTGCCGGCAGTGGACATGAAGATAAGGTATATAGAGTATCAGATAAAGGAAGAAGAGAGCAGCCTGATAGAGAAATACCCACATGAGCATGCAGTTCTAAGAGATCCCCATTCAATTACAAAGCTGGGATGGCTAGAGCTTAAGGCAGTATACCTGGACAAACAGAATGTAAAGCTTGATTTGAATAGGTTTAGGAACACCTTGTTGCAAGCCCTTCAGCTTCTGCATTAGCGTATCTGTTTATTTGATTGTTTCCTTCCTGTTTATCTTTTGCATTTTTTTAATCAATAATTAATAGTTGATTAGTTTTCATTTTTGCATATATATATATATATAGAACATTAATCGAGGAGAAGCATTTTTTATGTTGTATTGATATATCATAAAATATAGGATTAATTGATTAAAAGGATGAAATAATCACAAAATCGTAAATCTACCTCCTCTCATGTTTGAATTTGAAAATTTAATCAATTTTTGAAATAAACGTTCTTCAATATTTTGATTATTTACATATAAGATAAAAAAAAAATTATAAGAAAAAAAAATAACGATATTTTTATGAAAATTTGATTATTTATAAAATACGGATTATTCCATCTCTTTTATCAAATAACCCCAAAATGTATACTGGGTAATCAATTTCCTAAGGTTTCCATTTTTGTATTTCTTTATAAAATATTAACCTCAACTACTTTCAACAAAAATGAAAAAATAAATAAAAACAAAATGATTATTGATTCATTAACACTTATTAGAATTAATTTCATAATTCAGTCAAATCTAGTTAGCAATAAATGAATAAATAGAGTATAAAATTCAATTCTTGAAGTACCAAACCATAACAATTAACAATTCAACATTCATTCTTTTTAAAAAGTAAAAAGGAAAAAAAAAAAAAGGTTGTAGACTTAAGTGACTTAATTTAATCAATGCATATTAAGTGGGATCCAAACCATCTTCTATAATTCTTAATTCATTTTATTAAGAGTCTCTGCATGGATGGGAGGAAGGAGGCCTTTGTGCATAGAAAGACTTGTGATGACGGCCTCATACAAGTTGTCGGTGCCCATAAAGAAATCATTATTATGCTTTCTCTTCTGATCTTGGAATTTATATGACACTTCGTCTAGGGAGGGGAAATTGTTGATTTATAGACTAGAAGAAAGTGTAACTCTCACACAATTGGTAAGAGACATATGCTAGAAGAAAGTTTCAGTTAGTACTAATCCTCCTTTCCATAGGACTGGAGATCTCAGTCTAGACAAGGGTCGAGACGAAAATGTAGGTTAGCTTGGCAATTAGTATCCTCATACCTCTGTCAATACATATATAGATGAAAGGCATACAGAAGAAAAGAAGGAATCAAGAGAATGTGAGAATGCTTATGTTGGCTTTCAGCAAGCCAAGTTAAGAAAGATTTGCAAACTGGGTAAATGATAAATGCAGCTAATTCAAAAGCCTGTGTCAAACAATATAAAGAAAGAACAATTTTATACACAGGAAAGTCCATTGAAATGAAAGCATAGGCATTTATAAATTATGAATATGAAAAATATGAGCAGGATTGATTGATTTAGAAGTACTCAAAAATTAATTTTACCAAACACTGAATAGGCAAGATCAGAGCTTCTTTTGCTCCAAGGCTTATGCAGTTGCCATGACCATACAATCAGAAAACCACCAGAGCAACCCCAACAGATATCCAGAATGTTACCAACCACCTAGGCATTGGATTTGGATACAGACCTGGTGAGGAACAATAATATCATGTTAGAGTTTATAGTCATCAGCAGAAGTTCAAAATCACCATCAACAGAGAAATGGCAGCTAGAAGTTAATCACATTGTCTACACAAAACCGAACATGAAAATGGAGAACATACCATTACCAAATTTGATACATATGAGGAGTTCCACTATGCATGCAGCAATGGAGAGCCAACAAAATGCTCCCAACTTTTTTGCTGGAGTTCTAAAAACAGAGGTAATAAAAATAAGAATAGGTGAAATTCTACATGCATATGAGAGAAAGAGGGTGTAGAGAGGGAGTACCGGTCTTGTAGAAATGAGTTATATTCACGAATTGTTGGTATAGCAATTAGCCACCACAAAATTAACCTATACACAATCAAGGGGTTTTGAGCAGGAATCCAGAGGCAGAACTTGAGAAAGAATGTGTTGAGCTCCACTGTCAAGAACACAATGCAAAGAAAAAGAACTTGAACAAATCGCCATGGACCAAGTAAAGGATGCCACTCATCTTTATCCCATTGTGCTGGTGTGAATTGTCCCAATGTTCGCTTTACCTGAAAACAGTGACAAATAGAGACACAGAAGCCATCATTAGTTTTCGGTCAAAAGAAATCATATATTGGAGAAAGTCATGGTAAAGTCAAAAACAGAATGGAAGTCAATGTCTCTTGGGTTATAAAAAAGGCGATGCAAGAGGCAGAATACTATCTGGACAACGTCTTATCCATGGCAAAGTCAGAAAGGGAAAATGGAAGCAAATGCTGTTGGCCCAGCAGAAACGGATGCAAGAGGCAGAAATTATTCTGGTAAGGAAGATATCAAGCCTAAATATTGACATGTTATATTTTAGAAAATAACATCAGTTCCATTAGTCAGACAAGGAAAGTTCTACATTAAAAGGCCAAACAAATTAAATGATACCAAATAGGGATAAAATAATTAAACTAGCAACAATCAAATAGAGGGGGAAAAATAGGACAGACTGGAACTTGAGACCTCTAACTGACCAGACTCCTGTATCATGTTAGGCTACCAACTTTCCTAAAATTTTAAGTGGCTAGGATATCAGTCTAACAATTACCAAGAGAAGAACATGTCCATAGGGTCTTAAGCAAAAGTACGTCAAAAAACTAGATGACAACAAAAATGTCACTGCCTTTATTAGATTTGTTTAAAAAATTTTCCAAGATCACCAAGCCAGGTGCTACATACAAGCAACTAACAAACAATCTTGACAAATTCCCGATACATAGCAAAGCAGTGAGATGCAATTCAAAACTGAGAAGACTGATAAGAGATGCTAGATCAGTTGAACAAAGCAACAGTGTCTCAACTTCCATGCTAAAGAAAAACCAGTCAGTCTTCCACTTAAAAATTAAATTTCAGGTGTTAAGGATGGAAAGACAATGCTGAGTACCTTAAATTTTAGTAGGATGAGTACCTTGAATTTAAACTTGTACTTAAAAAAGAAAAAAAAAAAGTGATTTGGTAACCTGCTCAACCAAATGACACTAGCAGAGGTGCCAAAGAACTGTCCGGTTCAGCACAAAACATGATGCCCATCTAATAAATCCAATTGCAGACCAGGCAGCTCCAGATGGAACATGATGTCTTGTATAACAAATATATGTAAACTTTTTGATAGGTAACAAAATATGTAAACTTATAGACATTTAACAGAGAAGGCTGAAATATAATTGCCGAACACTTAAAAGGAACATACTTTACTAATGATGTTTGGTTGTCGACTAATACCAACCCACTCATATGTTCTCCCATCAAAGTATCGAACAGTACGCATGCCTGCCCATATGCCTGCCAACAAAATATGAAACATGTCTTCAGAAGCTGGAAAAAAGAGAAATTATTTTCATAACTTAGAGAGGAGACGCTTCAGGGAACTAAACAAATAAAATTCTAAACATCATTAAATCAATTTTCTGATCAGAATTTTATAGAAAGCAGGATTCTGGTACAAACAACCTAGATATTTTATCAATTTTATTCTTTTAGGTTTTTTGACCATTTAATCTTGAGGCTCACTTCTAGGCAAGGCTGAGGAGAAACAACAATTCAACAACGCCAAGTTGGAGGGTTAAGTCACCTGAGAAGCACACCACATGTGAGGCACTATTTATTCTTTAGGTCTTTTGACCATTTAATCTTGAGGCTCACTTCTAGGCAAAGATGAGGAGAAACAACATTCAACAATGCCAAGTTAGAGGGTTATAAATCACCTGAGAAGCACAACCAAATGTGAGGCACTACATGGCAGATTCCTCTTGCCTTAACATATGGTCCTAAACTAATAGCGGTGCAACGCTTATAAATTTTGGGATCCTTTCTTTCTTTTTCTTTTTTTTCTCATTTTTTTCTTTTTCTTTTGCCTTGTTTTGCTTGGTAAAAACAAAGCCCTCATCCGTTATTATACAACATAAATGGATGCTTTCAAAGCTCCTTAGGCATCTACTGAATATTAAAGACTGCATTAACAGACCTTCAAAGGAATTTGGAGCAACTAACTGAAAGTTGAGATTTTGCATCATTTTTTTTTTTGCAACTATTTCTTCCAATCTTATCTATGATGAATTGAGATCAATTTAAGTTCCCTTTGATCTTTGGAGCCACATAATTCCAAGATATTACACCAATATATTGTTTGTCACAATTAGATGGGATTATAAAAACGAAAGAGACCCATGAGCGAAAGGTGGCCAATAATGCTGTCATCATGGTCTCTTTGTATATCTGCACAAACCAAATTGTTTGTTAATTTTAGATTGGGGTACACTCTTCCACTCTACAAGTCAAATTTCCACCTGTTTAAATGAGGATAATGGTACAAGAGCAGCATCATATGGATTTCATGTTGGATCACACACGGTTCTAATTTCACCCTTTCAAGCCCGGCTCTGATGCTCCTGTGCTGCACTCTTAATGGCTGAGTTTGCATGGCCCATTCAGAATCACCATGTGCCTTGACACAAATCTTCTGCCAACTAACAATCTACCAGAACTTTTTGGTCTCACAACAGCACAACTCTGAATTTTTTGGCCATACTTCTAATAATACTGCGGTTAAGCTCAAGGACAGAGAGAGAAAGTGCTCTCTCGAATCTGCTCTCTTGAATCTGCTAAGTACAAAACAGTGAATATTCCAGCTCATATTCAGACCATTTCCAACATGGTGGAAGACATCAGAGAATATTATAGGTTACAATTCAACCAAGATTTTGTATTGAATGACGCTACTGAGAAGTAAATAAAATCACAGGCCCACACTGAATCTTGAACTGGTCAAGAAACCAATGTTTATAAACTAGCAAAAATTATGGATGCTTAGCAAGTAGGGGCATGCAATCAACCTTATTATGTTTTTACTTGCCAATCTGTAACAAGGGTAGGATTTAGAAGAACATATTTTATAATTTATTGGCAGGACACTACCTTAAATTTTTAAAGAGAAGTTCCTTATAACTTTTGATGCAAAGTCCATCCATGGAGGGAAAAAAATTGCATGGAAGGGTAAGGCAAAATTTGTTTATCGAAGATAAATTTTTGTGTAAACAAACCTTAACAACAAAGAACTTCATGCACAAACAAAATAACCAAAATGTCTTGACCAAAGAGCACAACGACATAGTACTTAACAAAGGGCAAAAATATTCCCAACATAGACACAGTTTGGATGGCACTGATAGTTCCCTTTACATTGTGATTAAACAAGCACAAAGTGAGAAACTAAGATCAGGTCTCTAATTAAAACAACTATATATTGAAAAATCAGAATAATACCAAATACAGGTACAGAGCACAGGATTAGGGGTCTCGTTAAGAAAATGATATATGGAAAAATCGTGAATAAAGGTCCAAAGAACTCATAGCATGCTTTTCTAATTCAGATCACATAATTGAATCTAAATCTGAATCAAGGGATTGTAGCACATGGATGGATAAATTAGAAGGAATAAAACAATAGGAGAAACTCGAACTTGAGAACTCTAGTCAACCATAACTCTGATGCCAGACTAAGCTATGAACTGTCCCAAAAACCTAAGTTATTGGGAGATGGCCGAGAATGTATACAAGGCTTCACAAAACTTACTATCATCAGCACAAACTACAAGCAGACAAAGCAATGTACAACCACTACAAATGCTCTATATGCTCAAGGAGAAAAAAGTCTCAAACAAAAGAAACCAAGTGTTTTCTCCATGCTTAGATAACCAATCTGCAACTTAATTAGCCGAGTGAGGAATCCAAGAGAAAGAGCATCCCATTTCACCAGTAGTAACTAGAATTTTGCAGAGCCAACCATCAAACTTCCAAGAGTCTCCCTCACAATAAGACACCATAGATAACAATGGGATAATCTCCTTCTACGTTTAGGTTGGAGAGACAAATAGCTTGCAACAAGCCCTTTTATAAAGCTAATATATCTGCTCAATAGTTGAACCCAGTCCAGCAGGTTTAGAGTAAGCTCCTACTACTGTACCAGATGATTTCTGATCACACCTCCTATACCCAATTGCCCCAGGTTACCAAGAAAACATCCATCAAAGTTTAACTTTACCAAACCTACAGCAAGAGGTAACCACCCACACATGGACTTACTATTTAACCTCTTGGAGTAGCAAACATTATTCCAATCTAGCAATAGAGCGTACAAAGAAATACCTACAGAGGGATCAAATACAGAGGCCCGTAAAGACCAGAAGAAGTAAACCAAATCCCAAATAACCTCCACAAGTCTCCATTTGTCTCTCAAAGATCCTTTTTTTTTTTAACCATAAAAACCATATCAACCACTCACCAAAGAACTCTCCCTTTAGGTTAACTACCAAACCCCAGGTACAAAATTACAAATATCTACTATGCCTCTGGGAGGTACCCAATCAATCTTGGCAAGTCAAACAATCTTTGCCATAGTCTCAATGCTAAAGGGCAATGAAGAAAGAGATAATCAACTGATTTTCTATTCTCCAAGCACATAGCACACTGGTTTAAACTAAGAGCTTTGTTAGATCTCCTCATTTGAAGCATATCATTGGTATCAACCTTCTTATTATCCACAAAGCATGCAAAAGGCTTAATCTTAGCTGAAGTTTTTGACTTCCAGATAAATTTGGTTGAAGCAAAAGGACTGAAAATAGACAAAGCTGAAAGAGCTCTAAAAAAGAGCTCACTAAGAAAACCCTAAAGGTGTCGATGACCAAACCCTCACACATCTGGAAAGGAAGGTGAAAAGTACACATGCTGAATAGGCAATCAGAAATCTTATGGAAGAAGGATCAGGCATGCAGTTAACAACAGCACAAGTTAATTTTAAAGGAGAAACTTGATGTTCAAATTTTATAAACATATCAAATCACAAATAGAGAACAAAGTAGCAAGACTCTCACCAAACCAATTGCATACTAGAATGTCCAAAACAATACTATCCACCAGCACTCATTGAAGTTTGGCAACATGTGGCGGAAAGTGAGCTGCAAATACGAAAATGAATTATACAGCAGCAAAATAACATGCGAAGACTGCATAAAGGTGGATCAACACCTCATGCATTGCCCATTTGCCTTCCAAAATTATGATTTAATCAATAGCTAGAACTGAAATCTCTGAGCTTGTAAAAGAGGGAAAATACAGAATCTAAGATTAAGAGTTAATAGACCTTTATAGGGGAAATTGAAAATTGCCAGCTTTTAATTACTGTTTTTTTTTTAATATAAGTAACTTTTGTTGAATTAGCTGATTGGTTTACATGTATTCACATTCTTGCCTTCCTAAATAGTTAGTTCACCTCTGATTTCCCACTATTATCTATTTATCTATTTTTATATAAGTTTCTCCTCCTATTTTACTCTTTCTGCATGCTTTAAGCTACATTCTAATTCATTTTTTTGGAAAAGGAAAAAAATAAAATAAAATAAAAGCAAAAGAATGAACAGAAGGAGAAACCGTGCTATTTTGTGAAGTGAACAACATCAGAACATACCTCCATTAGCTCAAACCCAAATGACAAAACCCATAAAAGAGGTTGATTGCGGATCATTATGGCTTTTCCCCACCAACCAAAGATATGAGCAAGCACAAATTCATCAAACAAGGTTTCCTAAAAAAAAAGAAAAAAACAAAAAATTAAAAACCAAGTTAGACGCCTGTGGTATTTAAAACTGAGTTTAGATATGCCGTAAACAGAGTAAATGTGTAGAAATTAAAGTGAGTGAACTGTGAATAAAGACATCATACATAAACATTCTTAACCTGCTCGAGGGATTCTCTGGCACATAAATGCGGCAATCTGATCCATATGATCTTTCAGGAAGTTCTGCATGATGTACAACATACATAACATAAAATCTTAGTCATGAATCTCAAGTATATGAACTGCATCAGCAGCTAATTGGAGAAATCAATAGTTTTGCAGACTGAAATGCAATACCAACACCAAGATTAGGATGCAGAAATCTCATGAACTGTCGAGCATCATCTCGCTTCTGGAAAAGGGAAAACGGTTTACAGATCACTGAAAGTGTCATATATAAAATTATTGCAGGTAAATTGCTCTCAGAATTTAGGAACAATAGGCAACTAAATCTAAGATAGAGATTTTTATTCCACTACAATATTGATAATATTAATTACATAACTGCATGACATAGTTTTACTGATAAAGCTCCACTATTACTAATCCCATCTAAGTAGACAGCTTCAGATGAATTTGGAATGTGTAGAATAGGCAGTAAAAGTTTGTTCATCTTCAGTTGCATTTGCCAATTGCCTCTCAATTACGTTGCCAATAGATAACCTCTCTTGCATGCCCTTAAGATTCCAAGCATTGTCTTGTAGACATGCTATCGCTTTAGTTTGTCTAGATTGACCAACCAAAATAATCCAGACTTTCATGGGACATTATACCCTTTTTGTGATATCATGAACCTAGATTCTAATTTTTGTTTATAATACAAAATGTAATTATTTAGGCTTTCTTTTAAAATTCATTTAGAAAAGAACAAATTTTGAAATTAAAGTATTTATAGTTGGGAATAATTTACAACTTTAGAAAATGTTCTAAGGTACAAAATCATAGAAGTGTGACCATTATATGCTCATTATTTTTCTCAATAACCTAGGAGAATTCGACTCTCCTACTTCACCTACCCAAGTCAACACCAACAACATGGGTATGGATTCTTGTCAGATGTTCCTATTTCACTTTAGCTATGACTATTCGATTTTGCTTGATTTGTTCTTTTGCTTTCAACCCTCCTATCGAATGGTTATATTGAAGAAAAAGAGAATTTAATGAAAAAAGATTTTTTTTAAGAACATTTAAGGATAAGAAAGAAAAAACAGGGATAAAATAAAAATAGGAGTTTTTATCAAGGACAAAGAAAACCCAAGGTGTGATTGCCTGAGAACCTTGATGCGATTGCCAAGGGTTTCATTTCTTCTTTTCCAATCATCTTTTATTCTTTTCACCTCATGATATAAAGAAAATCCTTCAATGCTGGAACTTTTAAGATCCTGCATCACCAACCTATGCAACATTCTCAATAATATATTTTGGAGGCTGCAGAAAGGGGTAAACAGCTATGGCAGAAGGAGACATTGAAGGAGAAGAAAAAGAAAATTTTCATTTTTCTTTACAGCATTTGGAGATCTTGAGTTACAGCACTACTGAACTTTTTCCTACTCAAGTTAGACATGGTTCTTTTCATGTAAAGACATAATTGAAAAGATCATCCAAATTGAAAAGACCAGAAACATGCCATCAGAGTTCTGATCAGAAAAAAGGAAAAAAAAAAAAAAGAAAAAGAAAAATGCCATCAGAGTGAATAAAAGACAACCCTATTACCTAAAGAAAAAAGAGATAATTAGTATGAGACTTTTAAAGTGTGCAATGATATATCATGTCATTTTGAGAGGGAAGAAATAGTATACAGGCCTTCTGATTTAAAAAAAAAAAAAAAAAAAATACTGGTATACAGGCCACTAAGTTGTATGCCTGCCCTTGATGAATCCCAGAACAACATTAACTGCCAACAAGCAAAGCAGCCTTACTCTCATCAGTTCCAAAGCAGCTAATGTAGCAAAACACCTCCAACACTGTTGACCCAAGAATTGAAATGCCCATATAAAACTATGATGATCCCAATGGGACTGAGTTTAGATTTTCGTCCAATCAAAAAGTGGTCTACCTCCAATTTCAGTGATACCAAATATAAGTCTTGTTTACAAAAAGAATATGCCATATAGCAACAAAGTATGCAAGAAAGTGAACAGGGTTTTTCATTAATTAACTCAATTAGTACAGGGAAAAGTTTGACTGTAAGAAAAACCAACCTGGAAAAGTAAAAACGTAAGAGAAATAAGGTAAACAACTGCCAGTCCATGAACCAAGCGCCAAATTGCAGGATGCGGCCTTATAAGAACCCTGAATGAGAGGACAAGAAAAGCCTAGAATTTAAATATTTAAAACAATAAGTTTTAAGGTGAAAAAGGAAAAAGAGTAAATGCTAATGCTGCCCCCCTCCCCACAAAACACACACACACACACACACACACCCCAGAAAACATACCAGCAGACAACAGCCAAGGAAACTGGAAGTTATACCGTAACCCGAGAACATAAGCAACCAACATTACATAACCAGCCACTGAAGGTAATCCACACTAAGTTACAGCTATTGCAAGGATTTTTATTCTAAAAATATTATTGGCAAATTGCCTCACAAACTTCAGTCAGTCAAAGTTGCTTCATGGATAACTCATTCACAGTGACAAAACTTCAAAGATTTAAGCATGTTTGCACACCATTTAAGATTACTAGGCACAACTTCCAAGTAAACAAAGGTATAATGAGCAACCCAAAGACCTTAGGACTCTTGATGATCTAGCTTAATTCTTGGTCATCTTAATCAAACTTTGGCTAGTTTCAGCAGATTGAGTTTATTGAAGGATTGGAGACAAAATTAATCTTGGAAGCTTTTTGTCAGCTGATCTAAGTAGAGAATGATGTGTGCCTCGAATCACAGCAAACTCACGGAACGTTGCTAATTGCAGAATTACTCGACAAGACTAAGCCAAATGCATGAATGGAATGAACAAATCACTCTAGTCTAAGATCAACGACGACAACTTGCAAAGAAATTTTCTGTTTCTTTTTAACAAATTTCTTTTCTTTTCTTTTCTTCTCATTAAAATTTATAAAATATTAAAAGAAGCATTGACTTAAAAAATTTCCCGTATAAATACAACTTATTCCATAAAATCAACTAATCTACTTCCTAAAGTCAGGAAATTGATTAGATGATGTACCAAATAGAGTACAACTTATCATGTATATATACACACACACACACTTGTCTAGTCTAACCATGTCACCTTAGTTCCCACTTGGCAACAACATGGCTGCCACTTTGGCATTTTTTTTTTCTGATAGGTAAACACAATTGTATTAAAAGCGCCTAAAATGCACCTAAAGTATACACGATATATACAGGGCATAGCTGCCACTTTGGCACTACATCACATATGATACCAAACTCCTTTTCCCTTTATTTTACTCAGAGCAATGTCTTCAACCACCATAGCATGACCTATCCAAGCAGTCTATGAGCCAAGAAAGCCATTGCCTACCTACTTTAACCCACCTAAAAAAATGCTAGCCCCTCTGTGTAAATCTGTCCTCAACGCATCTTGAGCCAACAGGCAACAAGCACACCGACATCAAACATCAAAGAATCGACCTAAACAAGCTCCTTCTAGTAAAAAGGAAAATCATTCTGCAACTTGAAATAGAAGATCTTTTCAATTATGTTTCTTTCCTAAATATGGATGCAATAGTGCATCATTCCCCCAAAATTTTTAAGATCTGTTTGGAAATTGTTTTTGAAAATAGTTTTTTGTTCTTAGAATAGAAAATCATTTTCTCAATTAGAAAACATATTTGGCAAACTTTTTCCTAAAATAGTTTTTTCGAAAATTTGTTCTGAAAATAAGTAATTTTTTATAACATATTTAAAGTAATTTTTAAGTGTTTTTTCTAGAGAATTCTAAGAACAATTGAAAATATGAAAAATACTTTGAAAATTGCATTATATGTAAATACACAACAACTTCATGGGAAAAAAGTCACGAAAACAGTTTTTTATATTTGAGTTACAAAATAGAATTTTGTCCATGAAAATAATTGAGAATTGTTTTTAAAAACTGCTCTCAAAATCTGTTTTTAAAAACTATATTGGAAGCTAAGTATTCTAAAGCCAAAAGATGGGTCAAAGAATAAGGGAAGTTACCAAAATAACATAGGCACATGTTCATTTCTGATCACAAGAAATAATTATTTACTCTAAACAGTTGAAGTAACCATGAAAAGCCTTTCTAATCTACAAATATCTTAGGATGCAAGTTGTTTCAAAATAAACTTTAATTTTTTAACTTACGTTGCAGGCGCTTGAAGTAAGCTATAAGCAAGAAAAACTGCAATCATCGCAAATATCCCCTATCAAAAGCAATATAAAACATATGTATTAAAATAATTGCTTCAAAAAATACCAATCACATAACTCAAAGTCAAAGAAATCACACTAAAAAATGCACACCTTTTCACAGAGGTCACAAGATCACCAGATGAAGTGGTATCTGGATCAAGGGCTCCACTTGCCCAACTGATAAGCACCAATAAACATATAATATCCCATCACTCCATCAAGTTATTAATCACATAAAAAACAAGCTAAAACACTGATAAGCACCAGAATAATACTGATAAGCACATAGGACTTACATTAGAAAACATGTGCCTATAAATAAAAGTTTAATGGTGTGAGGTCTGTAAGCCCATGCAGTCCAAGGATCAAGTTCATCAATAACTTCTGACAAGTTCAAACTGCTACTTTCTTGAGTAATAAGATAACTTCTCCTCATTTTCCTATGCCCATTAGGTTCCATGTCCTAGCAACCAGAAAAAGCAAGTTTCTTAGTAAAAATCATAAATGACAATCAGTATCATTCAAGAAAATGATGAATAAAAAAAGTAAAAACATTGGTATTCCTGAGGGGTGAGGTTACTCTTGATTGCCCAACAGCATAATCACCAGAAGCAGTTAGAAAATAAACCAAATTGCAAAGTTAATAGGTTGAGTTAAACAATACAGGAAACTATTAAAAATGGCATGCATGAAATGGTATAGAATAAGAAACAAAGGTTTATTTCCAGCCATAAATCAGCATACTTGTTTCCATTTTTCAACTGAGAAGGATTAGGTTGTTTCAGCATCACAAAGAAATCTAAATAAGAGAAGATTAGACCACGAAATCTGAGATTAACGGCATCACCAACAGCCATTTCAACAAAAATATTTATTTTAATTTTTTCAAAAAGAAGAACTAAGCTGCTTAAACTTTCTACAGAAAAATGAAAATACATATAAAAACAAATTACATAATGAAGCATGTACCCAAAATGAAAAGAAAGAAAGAAAGAAAAATAAACTGTGACCTGTACAAACGAACTCAGCAGCTATTTCACACACAACAGCATGTCAGTATATCAATCAGGAAACAATATCTTTCATCATTCATTCACCAAGAACCAGATGTCATTACTATTGTCTACATTCTTCAGTTGTGCATGTGAAAGAAAAATTAGTTAAATTGAAAAGTAGGACAACTAGGATGCTCCCATATCTAATATTGAACATTTCCATACAATGGACACTAAAATGATAAATAATAATAATGATGATGATCATAAAGTAGCCAAACTAAAAGCCATGCTAAAGGTCATATTAAAGCCATACTAAAAGCCACACTAAAAGTCATACTAAAAGCCATGTTAAAAGGGTTGTATCTGTGTCAGTAAAAGCAAACTAACTATTAAGAAAGTTGCTGAAAATCCACCATTAATGTGAATGCATTTCCAAGTCATTATAACACTATACAGTCATGATATAATTGTAGTCACTACAAATCTACACGAATACTTCTATCAACATAACACTTCTCAAAATCAAACAAAAGGTGTATACTTCTATCAATGGTCAGGAACTCATAATCAATACCAAGAATCTAAAAACAAAGAATAGGATTAAACAGAAAAGGGCAATGAAAAGAAAGCCTAGTTTTATTGATTGGGACATCATAATCTCAACACTATCACTCAGGACTGCTTGCTTTTAACCCAAAAATATAAATATGAGTACATGAACTTTTTGTCATTACGTACTGCAAAAAGGCTATGAATCTGAAATTTATTTATCTATATTACTTGGTGTGCATTTTGCTTTCTTTATAGAAATAAAGCAACACAAATCACATATTTATAACTCAAAATAGTTACTTCTTTTCCTTCTTTTCTTTTCTTTTCTTTTCTTTCTGCATTTTTCTCAGCAACCGAACACAGGCCAAGCAAATCTCTCCCAAATCATCCAAAACCCATCAAAACCCGTTCCCAACTTCATCAAAACCCACATATTTTCCACACTTTTCTCATCAGTAATGGAATGTTCAACACCCATCACCACGAATCAAACCACATTGCGCTTTATTAACAACAAATCATGCAACCCATAAAAAACAAACCCCAAAAGCAAATAAATAAATAAATAAATAAAAATAAAAATCAGAGAAACCCAGCAATCTAACAACACAAACAAAAAATGAAAAATACATACAGTTGGCATGAAGAGAGGAGTGAAAATGGAGAAGTGGGGGTACAAGTAGAACTTTGAAGGAAGAGTTTTGAGTATTTATTGAAGTAGGGAGGAAGGAGTGGAATAGTGGGCTTTGAAAAGGGGGAGTAGGAGGATAGAGGATCTTGGGCGTCCAGGGTGGATTCAGGGGAGGTATAAATGAAGTGAGAGGGACTAGTGAAGAGCCAGTAATAATGGTGAGAGTGAAAGTTTGAGAGAGAGAAGAGAGAGAGAAGTGAGAGATGAGACTAAAGTTGTGGACAGGCTAGAGAGAGAAAAAGCCTTCTGAGTACTGCTGGTCAAAGTGAGGTCTTCACACTACTGTATAATAATTTAAAGATGTTTACATACTTGACACTCACTTTTTAGTTTTTAGAGTCAGAAATGAAAGGTTTGGGCTTGAGCGGCCTTTCATTATTTTTAATATTTTTATTTTTTTTTAGGAAAAGATAAAAACAAGTAAGAAAGCCACAAAGGTGGTGTTAGTTTTCTCATTGAATAAAAAAAAATATATATATATATATATATATATATATATATATATTAAATTTTTTATTTAATTAAAAATAATTTATTCATATCAATTAATATAATTAAAATAAATTTATTATTAATATATTCAATTTAATTATATTTATTAATATCTGCAAATTACTTTTAACAATAAAAAATTAAATATTTTAATTTTTTCTTCAATCAAAAAATAAACACTGCCAAACCTATTATTGGTGGAGATCAGGTTTTTTCATTTTTAATTAATAAACTATTAAATGAGTTGATTTTTAAATTATTTTAACTATTAAACATAATTTCTTTTTTTTTATATGTTATAAATACCATATAATAATTAAAATGCATTCCATGTTACAAAAAGACAGCTAATACTATCTTAGTTTATGTAGTAAATAAATTATATTTGAAAATTAATAATATGTTTTCTATACTTGTTTTTAAAAATTACTTTATAGAAGAAATTAGCATAATTATTCTTAAATGATTTTGATTTGAAAATATTTTATATCAATTAGCTTTGATATATTTTGTATTGCCTATTTCTAGTGACAAAAAGTGATAGTTTTTCAAGACTTATATTAAAATAATTATAATTTTTGTAAATTATTTAAAAAATTGAGAATTTTGTACAAATGTTTTTATTTATTTATATATAAATTAACATTATTTTTAAAAATAAAAAATAAGAAGCGTGTCAATAAATATTTAATTTTTATTTTTAAATTGTTTTTTTAAAATTGATAGACTCCTTAATAAGTCCTATACATCCAAGGCCTCCTTGATTTAGAACTCATGATAAAAAATAAAAAAAAAATTAAAAATATATGTAGTTATGTGTAGAAGAAAAATTGATATAATCATTCTAAATTATTTTTTAATGCTAGAAAATGTAATGATAAAAAAGGGTTATAGACAGAAGAAAAATTGATATAGTCATTCCGGACCATTTTTGGCACTATAAATTAAGGTATTAATCAACTTAATGTTTGTTTAAATAAATTATTTTATATATTTATTCAAATTCATTCCACTTATTTTTATTTATTATATAAAAATTAAATAATTTTTAAATATATAAAATTTTAATTATATTTCATTTCCCTTCACATTTTTTATAAGATGGAATTCTTTAACCAATTTAATTTTCTTTTTTAATAGAACTTAAAAGTTGGACCAATTAATATAAAAAAAAAATTGTGACCGTCGCATTGGTGAACTGTTCCCTTTTTTTTAAAAAAAAAATTATCCACAAAAACTTTTTTTTTCTTTTTCCCAGGAATCATTCCGACCCATAATTTTTCACTAAAGCCATGGATGCTAGTCTCTTTTTCTCAGACCATCAATCAGTCTTCAGATGTCGTCCTTCAATTTTGGATGAATGTACTCCTTAAATTTCTTATTTAAGAAAGAAGTACAATGGTCAACTCATCTTCTCTGAAGCGATATTTGAAATTAAATCTTTTTGGTACAATTTCTGTAATATTTGAAATTAAATCTTTTTAGTACAAATTCCTGTAAAATTTACAAGTCAGCCTGTTCAAAAGTCTGATCGTTTTTTTCTCAGTCGCGAACAGAAAAAGAAAAAAAAAAAATTATATGACTTATCTTAGTTACCATTCACCAGTCTTTTTAAGTTTACTGTAATATATATATATATATATTTTTTTTTTCCTTTTGATTTAGATTAAGCCCACAGCTTCATCCTGAAGAAGGTGACTTAAATGCTACACTAAATTGGAGTGTATATTTTAAGAAACATCATCACTCCATGATCAAGTACCTAAAACTTCTATGACAAATATGAGTAAGCTATATGTACCTCTCAAACTCCAATAATCTGGTCTTTTCCAGAGATTTTGTCTTGAGGGATTATCAAACATCTTCCCAGATGAGCAACAAACCAATATATCCGCATCTGAATGAATTTAAACCTCCTTAACAGTGAAGAGTTATGCAACAAAGCTAGTTCTTATTCAACTGATGAAACAAATGGAATCCAATGCTCTTGACTGGGTAACCATTCTAACCTCTTACAGTGCAGGTCTTTCGCCCCAACGTGGATGGATTGTTAGATGACAGTAACACACCGTCTGCAAGTTGAGTAGCAGGTTGCTTCTGAAAATGAATCCTCCCACAGCTGGTCACCTCATCAACAAAACACCAAAAATTAGGACATCAACAAGAAATTGCACACCAAAAGGCACATGGAGCAAACCAGCAATGGCTAAATTTGTAGATATGGATCCCATACCCCTTTATGTTGATTGGGAGATACCCATTGCAGTTCAGCACACACGAATTTATGCATCTCCATCTCCATCTTATTATGGGTATGGCAAATTCTGCATCAAAAGCATATAAGCCTGCAACATCATTCAAGGTCACAACAATTCCACTCAAGTACATATTTGGGTCATAGAATTGTCTAGCTCATATCCATTGTATGCTTGGGCAGGAACCTGCAAATGCACCAAATCTTCAGATTCAAACGAGAGCAATTTACAAAACTGAGAGAGAAGAAATGGATTGCTATGTGTCCTCGCTTTACAGATAATTCTTATTGTTTCTAATTCTTTGATAAGAATTCTATCTCTAATTGATACTAAAGTGATGGTGGCCACCCGATACAACAATAAGTTTGGATCAAAGTGATCTTTGAGCTGAGATGGACAGCACCTTTGTGTGAAAAATAATCCTAATTCTGTATCTTTAGTCAGCCTTGGTAGAAAATCAAGCTTCTGCTTCTGTGGAATTTTATCTATCACCCATGTAAAAAAGCAGGGGTTAAAAATGACAAGATCTGTCATTGACTCTTGGAACTGCAACTTCCTGTGAGGTAACAATGTCATGGCCAGAAAGATTAAGGTCCACCACCTAGTCCATCATTTGTTTCAGTTTGGACCAGGAACTCAGCTCTTCCCCCTTGAAAAATAATAACTGACCATTTTAACCTTCACCTATCATGGGCAGTTTATAACCAACTTAGTAAGATGAATTTAAGTTCTCTTCCGACGTTTCCCTTTGCTCTTTTTTAGAAGCATTGACATATGGTCAATGTCTTCAGTGGATGATTGTCTCTCGCCCATCAACCATTCCAGAGCTTTGGCTGCTGCATCCTTTTCCGCAAGTTTCTTACTGCTGCAAGGCTGCCCCACAAACTGCAATTCGTTGAAGATCACAGTGGACCGGAACATGTTATTTTTCAGTTGTCTCGTCTTGTAGACTGGTGCCCGATGTCCACCCCTGATAAGTACAGTTTGCAGCCTACCCTTTGCATTATCACCCCCAGCTCCACCACTTCTCAAGAGTGCACCAGGCGAGGTCTCTTTTATCGCCTGTTTTGAAGACTTAGGCAACTGGCGGCCAAAGACAAACCTGCCATTGCATTCATCCTCTGAAACCAGTAATCTTACTGCAGATAGCAGCTCATTATTGGTGTGTACATCCAGTGTTGGATTCAGAAGCTGTTCGATAAGAACACAGCATAAAAGAAAGAAAAATCAATTTATGAGCATTATTCTATTTTATGTATGTGTGTGCGCGCGCCCACGAACACGTGTGTGTGTGAGAGAGAGAGAGAGAGGAAAGAAGACATCAATTCAAAAGCATTCATTCATTTAGTTTTTGTGGGTGTATGTGCATGTGCATGTGCATGTGGAAATTTGAACCTCAGATGATGGGAAAAAATATAAAAGGTTACTTTTGAGCATCCAGCAATGAGATAAAATAATACTTACTTTCTGTTGAATTAGTTCTTCAAGCTCTTTCTTGAGGCTCAGATATGTATCTGCTAAGTCAGGTTTCATGAAGAACTCCAAATATCCTCCCAACATTTTCAGGTGTCCATCCTACCAAAAGCAAGAAATCATTCTAGCTAATGTGGCATATAACTAATTTGAAACATATTTTTAGGAATCATCTTCTTGAAAGGAGGTATCATCCTAGGAATACTGCAAATAAGTGGGATAAGAAACTTACAATTCCCCCTCTGGAAATACGTCCTCCAAATAAAAGAAGCATAGAATCAGATACAGCTGTGGAATCACGGAGGAAAACTGAATTCACCTTCACCTTTTCATTGAAAACTAACCACGGGTATGGAATTTTAGGTTCCCGGGCATTCACCGAATTCTATGAAAAAAAGGAAATGCAGTCCATAATTAAAGAAAAGAAAAGAAAATCTCGTTGCGAAGGAAAATTTGATTCTTTACCATTCTGAATTCAATGATGGGATATGCATAATAACGCTTTATGGAACAGCAAAGCAACTTACCGAGTACAGAAGAACTTGACCATCCTCCATCGTTTTCAATGATATTGATTTTTCCTTGTTCTGCAAACACACACTCATGTTATAGCCAATTTTAAGTTATGCTCCATAGGGAAAAAAGAAGACAGGTTATCCACTACCACCCAATAAACTCCAAGCAGAAAGCTGTTCCCTCCAAATCCTTTCATTCAACTATAAACAAACTCACCATCATAAAAGCAACTTTAATCATTCTTTGCTTATTGGACTTTCATGTTATTCAATAAACCAAATAACATTAGCAAAAAGTATTATTTTTTTTCTTTTTGGAACAAAAATGTTGTTACTCTATACAAGAACAAAACCTAGAAAGGAAAAAGTAGAAAGCATAGGACAATGTAAAAATTTATCACTCACAACAACAGAACATATCCCAGGGAACAGGCCTGCACAAATGACTGCTCGAATGAGATGCTCATCATGGCTCCACTTATTGCATGCTTCTGTGTTGTTTTCAACCAAACCAGCATCCTTGAGCAAATAAAAGAATTGCCTTCGAAGGGAATCAATAGCTTTTAGAGTTTGTGCAGAAAGGAAATTTCTCCAACAGTACTCGTATCCAGATTGCTGTCTTTCAGCCTCTTTCCAGCCCTCATAGGCTTGGACAAGTGCAAGATGGTCACTGAAGGTGCGGCCTGAGAAAAGAGCTTTTGCCGATTCTGCAAGCTGCATAAGTGAACAACAGGGGGTTAGGTCACTTTTTCTTGTAGAGGCCTAGATCAGCAAATCAGAAAGCTGGATAGGCTGCCACAGAGAAGACCCTCTTCTCTGGTTGACTTTAATGCAAATCTCATGTCCTTTTGGGTTTTACTAACTGTTCTTAGGCTGTGAAGTTAAAGGTTCTCTGCTTTGCGCTTCACGTAGTTCCGTATTTCTTTTCTGTATATACTTGTATACATTTCCTTTTCTAAAAGACTTATCATCCTTCTTTATTTTGCACATCTTTCTTTTATCTTGTGAATACAAGTGTAAGATAGTTCATTCAAGACAAGTATGCAGCCATTAGTTTAAGATTTTCGTGTCATGTGAAGGTAGAAATTTTTATGACATCTGTCTTGTTGACAAAGATAGTGAAAAAGGCCAGTTAAGGTTGTTGAAGATGGTAAAGAGCACTATATCAAGTTGTGATTTTACTTTTGCACAGGCAATGGAAGTTTATAGAGGCAAAATCATCAGCATCTACTTGGGAACTGCTGTGGAAGCATGTTGAATTAAGAGCAGGCAGTAAGCTCTGCATTACACTGGCCTGAACCCAGTTTCTCTTGGGAACAGCACCCAAACCATAATAAATGCTTGCAAGGATGGCCAGAGCAATGGCCACTCTCTCTTCTGCCATTACATCTCAGTTTTAAACTCAGTTTATGTCAAAGGTGTTTCTAAATTTATGGTGAAGGGGACTCAGAACAGTTCCTTTTTGGATGTCTAAGGATGGGAGAGGACCATAAAGACACTGCAATTTGTTGTTTGGAGTAGTGAAGCTTTCTAGGGATACAAATTGCTTCTCTTTTAGAAAGTTTAGAAAAGAAGACTAGAAGACTGATAGGTAGGCCAAGAGAGGTGGCATCTACTATATATATATATAGTGGTGCAGGTTAGGGAAGTGGATTATAGTTCTAGGCTGGGGTATCTGGAGCCTATGTGTTGATTATTATATGTTTCTCCTGTCTCTCTCTTCTTTATCTGTCTTCTTGTCCTTTTATTAGCATTAAGGATTTCTTATCCTCATAACTTCTTTTTACTATAAATATAATACTGTTCTTGTTGCTTAATAGAAAAGTCATAAATCATCCTTCAATCGAAAGCAAATGAAGCTAGCTGAAATAAATAACAAGAAAAAAGAAAAGACATCAATAATAACTTAACACATCTATTAAGACAAAGACAGAACAGCATCTGCAACTCGGAAATGGAAAGATAACTTACATCCTTCTTGTCAAATGGCATCAAGAACGGATCTCTAACACTAAGACCAGCAACAACAGTCATTATTGGATTCAGACAGTTGAAAATAGAACCAAATATGAGCATTTTCCCAAGTTTGGGCTCAACCGGAAGCATTGACAAGTTGCGTCCTGTCAAAAAACCAGCAAGACTTAAGGTCTTTCTTCTTTTTTAAATATTTTAAATATACCAATAGCACAACCTTAAAACAGCTTAGAAAGATCAAAATATGAACACCAAAATGGACAAAGAAATATAATTTATGCACCTAACACTGTCAAATTCTCATTCTCATCTAAAGCCCCAATGGTCTTCAAATACTCGATGGCATTTTGAACCTGCAGAACAAATATGATTCAAAAAACTGAAAAGGTAGAACTGCAAATAGATATTATCAATGATACAAGTAGAAGCAACTAGATCCCTTTGGTTAAAACATAAATTTTAGTGGCAACCAAAAGGTGAAAAGACCACCAAATTATCTGGTGTCCAGCATCCATTTAAATGTCGGAGACAGAGAATCAGGTTCCAAGTGAATTTACCGATAAGGGTTCTGGTGGCTGCAAGGCCCTGGCCAGGAATTCTGAAATACTTCCAAGTTGCAAACTCTTGATTTGCAAACAAAGGGACTGTAAAGGTGTCCTTAGAAGTTCTGGCAATTGGTAATCAGAAAAAGCATCATATACACATTTTGGATACAGATGGTAACATTCGCCAGGTTGTACACGACCCGCTCTTCCTCTTCTCTATAAAAAATGAAGAGAAAATCAGTAAACTTTAATCCATGTGATAAGTCCCAAAACATCGTACAAAAGCAAAATGATATGTAAGAAACTGCTTAAACCCTCTACTGAATTAAAACAAGTTACAATAGAATTGAGTGCTATGCATCAACTCAATCAGACAGATATAATATGCAGCAGAAAGAATGTGAGAAGCAAATTGTTCATGCTCCCGGTTTTTTTTTTTGCTGGGTAAAAAGCAATATATTAAAACAAGGCACTCCAGAAAAATGCCCAAAAATACACAAGTATACAAAGGACGCTTAAGAATGCCTCAAAAAAGAACAGGGAACCAACAAAAAACAACACCCCCTCAAACAAACCCAACCAATCCACAAAATTAACAATGGAAGAAGGGCTAAAAACTAAATACACCTTAATCCATGCCCAAAGGTTACAAATTTGAAAGAAAATTTACACCTTTGTACCAAATGACCCTCATTTTTAAACGCTCTATTGTTTCTTTCCTTCCAAATTGTCTAGAAAAGGCACAGGGGAGCAACTCGCCACACTCATTCCCTTTTCTTACCCACAAAAGAACCATGTCAACCTAACAACGTCTCTCTAACTAATAACAGAAGCACCCACGACATCCCAAACAGAGAAAACAACAAGTGCTAGAGACTACTTGTCATATCCCAATGCAAGAGGATGTGATCAAGAGACTCTTCCTTTGAAAGACACAAGCAACTGTTAGCCAAATGCCACCTTCTCCTTTGAATATGATCCAAGGTTAAGACTTTATTCCAAGTAGCCTTCCAAGCAAAGAAACCCACCCTTAACAGCACCCATGACTTCCAAATTACACTTGTAGGAAAATCCCTTTGTCTTTTTTGGTTCCAAAGCCTTATAAAGAGATTTGATAGTAAATACCATCCTTTGACTTTGTCCATACCATCGGATCTTCCACATCTCTACACACCCTTATTCCTTGCAATCATTGAAAAAAACATTTCACATCAATCACCTCCCAATCATTGAGACACCTAGAGAAACGAGGATCCCAAACTCCCTCTCTAGAATGATTCCAAATATCCTCCACCCAAGCCTCCTTGGACGAAGCTATAGCAAATAATGAGGGAAAAGAGGTGCACAAAGAATCATCGCCACACCACTTATCCTTCCAAAATCTACCCACCTCCCATTCCTCATAGAAAAAGTCATTGCCGGCCATCACAACCCATTCTCTCAGGATGGCTTTCCACAAACCTACCCTAAACCTTTCTCTCACCTCACATGAACGCCACCTACCTTCTTCTTCCCCATACTTCCCACAAATGACTTGCCTCCAAAAGGCCTCCCTTTCCACTACAAAACACCAACTTCATTTGCACAGGAGTGCCATATTAAGCAATGTCAAATTCCTCACTCCCAAACCACCCTTACATTTATCTGAGCAAACAATAAACTAACTTACTAAGGCTTTCTCTCAAGTGCCCCTTCTCCCTAAAGAAAATCCCTTTAGATTTGCTCCAACCTCAATCTGACTCTCCTTGGAATACGAAACAAAGACAAAATAAATACACATACTAAAAAAAGTGCCAAGAATTAAGGTAAACCTACTCCGTTTGGAAATATATTATCTTTTCTAAATTGATAGTCTTTTTTGAAGCCTTTCCTCCAAGCCATCCCAAATTGCCACATCCTTGAAACGAGCACCCAAGGGAAGGCCCAAGTAAAAAGACGACAACGTAATAACCTTGCAACCAAACTCTTGAGCCAACCCTTATACATTCTCCATTCTCTCCATGGGAATCAACTAACTTTTTTTCATATTTACACTCAACCTCGACATGGCCTTAAACCACATAAGTAACCAACTCAAATAAGTCGTTTGATCTAGAGAAGGTTCACAGAAGAGTAAAGTGTCATCTGCGAACAACAAGTAAGAGATTTCCACTCCTACTCCTCTACCATTAAATTGCCAACCCAACAAAAAACCTCCCTCCTTAGCTCTCTTTAACAAACAACTAAGGGTCTCCATGACAATCATAAGAAGGTAAGGTATAGAGGGTCCCCTTACCTAAAACCCTAAGATCTTTGGAAAAAACCAGAAGAAGTTCCATTAACAAGGATAGAGAAGCTTACTATAGAAACACACCACTGAATCTAACTAATCCACTTAACATCAAAACCTATCTTTTCTAGCATCCAAATTAAGAAGTTCCAATTTACATGGTCGTACAGCTTCTCAACATCAAGTTTGCATAGAATACCACCATCATTGCCTTTCTGCAGCAAATCAATAGCTTTATTAGCAATCAAAGAAGCATCCGGATATGCCTACCCTCCACAAAAACATTTTGGGACTTGGATATCACCTTACCCACCACCTTCTTTAGCCTATTAACTAACATTTTAGCTAACAACTTGTAAATGCTACCTACCAAGCTTATAGGCCTAAAATCCTTAAGATCTTTAGCTCCCCCTTTCTTAGGAACTAACACCATAAAATAGACATTAATACTCTTCACAAACTTGCCCTGTTCATGAAAGTCCTTAAAAAACCCTCTTAACTTCTTCCTTCAAAAAATCCTAGCTGAATTGCCAAAAATCCAAAGAAAAGCCATTGGGCCTAGGAGCTTTAACCCCCACCACAATCCAAGAGAGTACAAAATACCTCTTCCTTGGAAAAAGGGACCTCTAACATCACTTCATCCTCGCCTCCTAAGACCTCAACCGGCAGCTCATTGCAACTAGGTCTCCACTCCCCTGATTTGGACAAAAGAGAGTGGAAGACCTGAACCACCCCTTCTTTGATCTCTCTCTCCTCTACTACCCAAGTCCTATTGATCTTGATCTTCACCATCAAGTTTCTTCTCTTAGGGCAGCAGCCATTTTGTGGAAAAAAACCCGTATTTCGGACACCCATATTCTTCTCTAGGTTTATGTCACTAATTTGAGCATGATTGTAACAACTGAAATAATAAAAAAAAAATTCAGGATTTTGGATGTATGCATGCATAATTATTCCAATCTATTTTAGATACAATGTTGGACATTGTTATCTAATTTTTTTTTCTTAATCGGAGACAGATTGGAAGTTCAGCCTTTGCCTATTAGGCTCTTAGATCTTTTAAGCAATCAGGTGACTTTAAGATCTTGTTGAGTTGGCTTCTTGAAAGCACAACAAGAGCTTCTCCTTGTTTGAGTTGACTTCTTGAAAGCCAAAACTAATACTTCAAGTGATTTTAATAAAATTGTATTTTGCTTCCACCAAAGTTTAACATGGAAGCAAAGGCAAGTGTTGAGCTAACAACTTCCCTAAAATATTTAGTTGGTAGGATATAGATCCATAATATATATTGTGCTAGCACATGCACCCTCATCCAGCATATCCCTCTATCCCCCCTCCCCCCCTCTCCCCCCTCTTCTCCCAAGTCCCAACCTCTCAACAAAAAAAATAAAAAAATTAGTGCATAATTTGAGTTTGAAACTAAACTACCAGATTTAAAGGCAAAAAATGCTTAATCACTAAGCCAAATTTGCATCCTGATAACACATTGCCTCCCTCCCATGAGACAAATTTGTTCAATTTTGCACCCCCCGCCCCCTACAATTTTGGCTCTGACACTGTTTGAAATAATTAACCTAATTTTTTAAAAGGAGTTAGCCAACAAAATGGGTCTATGCAAAATGGGTCTATGGGATTGGGACATCTCATCAAGAATTTCCATGCCCTGATCTCAAGAGAGAAAAGGGGAGAGAAAGAAAAACTGAAATAAAGATAATGTTTGACACAAAAATTCATTCACAAATACATACATGCTACCTGGCTCTACCTATCATTAGCAAATACTTATCACAGTCTACATGTGTGTATGACATACTGATTTGGTGGTGAACTCAATAAAAATGGACTAAAGAAAAGGAAAAGGAAACTCAAGAAGAAAATTAGTGCCACTGAAATATCATCCCATAAGCTAGGTTAAAGAAAAATGTCAATCAGAGTGGTGTTACTTGTCGAGCAGAAGCCTTTGAGATCCAAGAAGGAAGTAAACAAGGAGTGTTATTCAGAGCATCGTATGACGTCTCTTTTGCCTTTCCACAATCAACCACAAAAACTACATCATTAATGGTGATACTAGTCTCAGCCATGTTGGTAGCAAGAACTATTTTCCTTACTCCATCTTCCGGCTTATCAAATATTAACCTCTGCATGCAAAACAGTTCAAAATGGTCAGGAAAACAAGGGAGGAAACAAACATTACCATTTAACCAAGTTAGAAATTATATATAATTCAAAGCAAGTTTCCATACTACGATTCAAATGTAAATTATCTGTATATCCCTTTGTTTAGGAAACATGAAGAGGATTTATAACAGATGTCAATCCAGAAATGCTTACTGCTATATGAAAATGTGGAAAGAAAACACGACAGGTCTCTGTAAAAACCAAGATGGTTGGAATAATGCTTATCTGAGTTTGGGTTCAGTTGTGCAAACAAATCTGCATCTGAGCACAATGCAAAGGCACCAAACTCCAACCTATTAGTCATAATTATTGTGATAAGAGCCACCAAGTTTTGGTTACCTACTAACTAATGATTATAGATTCAAGACAGGCCTCCACATCACACCTTTTGGCGTGAGCATAATTAAAGTCCCTCAGTTTTTTAGGGCTATTTCCCCCCACCCCTTGCAACCTTTGACAAAAAAAAATGGAAAATCAATTATTGTTTTCAAGACACCTAAAGTCGTGTCTTTAATTTATGCCTGCTTCGGCATCATAAAAGGCTACTGAAATTATGAAGTGTGATCTCATTTTTTTCTTTTTCTTTTTCTTATTTATTTATTTTTTTACTGGATAACATGCATTTGACGTGTATATCACATATTACCATTCATAGACATAGAATCCAAATATACAAATACATGGCTTTCTTCTTATGGTGAAACATTAGAGAAGTTATTAACTCCAAGATTTTGATTCGAGTTTGTCCCTTGTTGGGCGTACATTTTAGAATATTCTTATTTCCAAAGAAAAAAAATTGTGTAAGATTTCCAAGTTCCATCTGCACTCTTTATGAATTGTCGAAGATTTACGAAGAGTTGGTTATTTTTTTGTTTCTCTATGTTCGAATATAATTTAAATTAATCAAGTGATTAAATAGTTGGGATTCCCTATTTTTATGCTTTTGGTTAGATTGGTTGAGATTATTGTGGAACTGATCTCTCCTATATATCTTTGTAAATTCTTGAATATTGAATAAGCAGAAGAAGTAACCTTTCTTCTCTCAAAGACTACACAAAAACCGCCATGACTGGAACAAGGAGAACAATGTCCTTTGGTGTTGCTAATGAGGTGCCCCACAAGTTTTTGTTGGGAATTTTAATGGATTGGATAATCTATATCCATCTACTGAATAGACCATTCACAAATTGAATGGTAAGAATTATCTCAGGTGGGCACAATCCATTAAATTGGTGATTGAGGGCAAGGGAAAATTAGGCCATCTCATTAGAGAAATAACAAAACCAGTGGTTGATGATCCAGCTCTCAGAACATGGAGATCTGAAAATTCTATGGTGATAACTTGGCTTGTGAATTCCATGAACCAACAATCGGAAAGACGCATGTCTTCTTACCAATGATGAAAGAAGTGTGAGAAGCAGCTCTTGAGACTTATTCGAATCTGGAAAACTCAGCTCAAATATTTGAACGGAAATAAAAATTGTGGCAGTCCAAACAAGGAGACTGAGAGGTAACCCAGTATGCTAACAAAATGAAGACGTTGTGGCAAAAGTTAAAGACTTTTGTTACAAAGAAGAACGAGATTGTCCAAATGACAATGTGAGACATTTGAAGAGATTGGAGAATGATTGAGTCTTTGTGTTCTTAGCTAGACTGAACAAGGAATTAGATGAAGTCAGAGGACGGATTCCAGGAAAACGACTTCTGCCCACTCTTCACGAAGTGTTTTCTGAAGTTCGAAGGGAGGAAAATCAAAGGAAAGTCATGGTGAGGGACAATATTCCACCAATACCTGAAGGTTCTGCCCTACTAACCAAAAGCAATCAGCCTAGACAGTCGTAAAACAGAAAAGGTGAAAAACCTTGGTGTGATCACCGTCATAAACCTTGGTACACTAGGGAAATATGCTAGACACTTCATGGTAAACCATAGAATTGGAAAAAGAAACCTGGAAGAGAAAACCGAGTCTTCCAAGCAGCAAATGAAGAATCCCAAGGGCAATTGATCAACTCAGAGATGTCTCCATTTATGAAGGAACAGTTAGAACATCTATATAACCTCTTTCAATCTCCACAAGTCTCAGTAAACCCCACTTCCTCTTGTTCTTTAGCTCAAAAAGGTAACTATCTGACTACTGCTCTTGTTAGTGTTAGTACAAATTTAGATAGTCCATGGATCATAGATTTTGGAGCAATTGATCACATGACCGGCTGTTCAGCCATAGTTGGGGCAGGATCAATCATCATCTCTCCTTCCCTTACACTCCATAATGTCCTTCATGATCCTAACTAGTCTAGTAATTTATTATCTGTTAGCAAACTAACACATGATCACAAGTGTCAAGCTAATTTTTATCCATCTCAGGTGAGTTTCAGGAAATGATCTCGGGGAGGATGATCGGCAAATACTAGAGAAAGTAGAGGACTCTATTTCTTTGAGGATGAAATTGAATCGAGCAGACAAACTCAGAGTACCGGTTTGAAATCCATTTTTGTTGCTAGTAATAGTGAAATAATGTTATGACATTTTAGGCTAGGCCACCCGAATTTTCATTATTTAAAATATTTGTTTTCAAATTTATTTACAGCCCTATAAAGCTTCTAAACCCTTTTCCTTAATATACAGTGATGTATGGTGGTCATCTAAGGTTACCACGCTTTTTGGATGACGATCGCATACAAGTAAGTTGGGTATATTTACAAAAAGAAAAATCAGAAGTGGGGGAAGTTTTCAAAATTTTTACACTATGGTGCAAACACAATTCCACACAGGTATTTAGGTATTTTGAAGTGATGATGGGAAAGAATACTTCAACAAAGTTTTGGAATATTTCTTTGTGCAAAAAGGGACTATACATCAAAGTTCTTGCAATGATACTCCTCAACGAAATGGAGTAACTGAAAGGAAAAACAAAAACCTTTTAAAAGTAGCTAGAGCCTTACTTTCTCTCCTTGTTTAAGATTCCTGCCTCAGTGGCAGCAAAAATTGAGAGAATGCAAAGAGATTTTTTATGGTCAGGCGTAGGGGAAGGCAAAAGAGACCATTTGGTTAATTGGGACGTAGTGTGTAAGCCGAAATCGAGAGGGGGATTGGGTTTTGGAAAGATTTCTGTAAGGAATGTCGCTCTTTTAGGGAAGTGGTTGTGGAGATATCCTAGGGAGGGTTCAGCTCTGTGGCATCAGGTTATCTTAAGCATTTATGGATCACACTCCAATGGTTGGGATGTCAACAATATAGTTAGATGGTCTCATCGTTGTCCTTGGAAGGCCATTGCACTAGTCTTCCAAGAGTTTTCCAAGTTTACTCAGTTTGTGGTAGGTGACGGGGATAGAATTCGGTTCTGGGATGACTTGTGGTGGGGGGATCAACCTTTGGGAGTCTAATATCCAAGATTACTTAGCGTAGTCACGGATAAAAATGCTCCTATTTCATCAATTCTTGGATATACCCGCCCTTTCTCTTGGAATTTCAATTTTCGTCGAAATCTTTCTAATTCTAAGATAGAAGATTTAGAAGGCCTTATGCGGTCTCTTGATCGTTTACACGTATCACCTTCGGTTCCAGATAAGAGATCCTGGTCCTTATCTCCTTCAGGTCTTTTCACAGTCAAATCTTTCTTTCTGGCCTTATCTCAATATTCTGAGTCGCCTCCAGTTTTCCCTACCAAGTTTGTCTGGAATTCTCAAGTCCCCTTCAAAGTCAAGTCCTTTGTCTGGTTGGTGGCTCACAAGAAGGTTAATACTAATGACTTGCTACAATTGAGAAGACCCCACAAAGCACTTAGTCTCGACATATGTAAGTTGTGCATGAAGCATGGAGAAACAGTAGATCACCTTTTCCTCCATTGCTCTTTGACGATGGGGTTGTGGCACAGATTATTTCAATTAGCAAAGACGGATTGGGTTTCCCCAAGGAGCATCTCTGACATGTTATCTACTAATTTTAATGGTTTTAGATCTTCTAAGAGAGGGATTGTTTTATGGCAAGACGCGTGCATCGCGTTAATGTGGGTGGTGTGGCGGGAAAGAAATGCAAGGATTTTTGAGGATAAAGCAAGGAATTCAGAGTATCTTTGGGATTCTATTCGTTTTCTTGCTTCTCTTTAGGCTTTTTGTTCTAAGGTTTTTAAGGGGATACCTCTTAACGTGTTACAACTTGATTGGTTAGCAGTGTGTAACTAGAGTGTTTGCTTATTCTCTCTTTGTATTTTCTTATATTTGATTACTTGTAGTCTTGTTTCACTGTGGTGGGAGGATTCCTCATCCTTCTAATTGTACCTTCTTTTTATCAATATATTCCTTTGTCATTTCCTATCAAAAAAAAATATATATATATCTTAGGGGGTGATGCTATCCTTACAACCACTTATCTAATAAATCGAATGCCAAGCAAGGTTTTGCATTCCAAACACCTTTACATATCTTTCAAAATGTTGTCCCATATCTCAGCTTTCATCCAATTTGCCTTCAAAATTCTTTCATTATATTGCCTTTGTCCATATTTATAAACAAAACTGTGGGAAGCTTGATCCTAGAGCAAAAAGGTGTGTCTGTGGGCTATTCTCCAACTCAGCGAGGGTACAAATGCTATGGTCCCATTTCAAAAAAAAAAAAAAAATTACCATGGATGTCATAATTTCCTGTCCAAACCATCTTTTGAATCTCATCTTCAAGATGAGAAAGGAAGTGAAGCCTCAGAGAATCTAGATGTTTTTCAACCAAAAGAATCATCACATGTTCCACCCATAATCACTTCAGTCCAACCTATAGGGGAACCATGTATGTTAACCACTGAAAATTCAGGTCCAGACTCCTCCTTACTGCCATCTCATGATCACACCAGGATAGAGACCAATGCTCCACTACAATGCCATGAGTCTGAACCAGGACATGATTGAAACTTGACCGATCTTCCAAGTAATGACCAATCCAAGCCTGTTCAATCTGTCCTACCTGGTCCTAGTTCACAATCTGAGTTCATAAATAATCTTAGTATTCCCATTGCTATCCAAAAGGGTGTTAGGTATTGTACCAAACCTCCCATGTCTAACTATGTGTCTTATAAGAACCTCTTACCATCTTTTTTTTTTGCGTTCACTTCACAACTTTCTAGCCTAAAAATTCCAAAGGATGTACAAAATGCTCTTAAGGATTCCTAAGTGGAAGGAGACTACTTTTGAGGAGATGAGGGCTCTTGAGAAGAATGAGATGTGGGAGATGGTGGACCCACCAGGAGGAAAAACGATAGTTGGGTGCAAATGGGTGTTCACAGTCAAATATAGGTTGGATGGATCACTCCAAAGGTTTAAAGCTCGATTGGTGGCCAAAGGATTTACTTAGACCCATGATATTGACTATCTTGAAACTTTGGCTCCTGTGGCAAAGCGAAACACTGTGAGAGTACTCCAATCAAACTGTAGTAAACCTTGACTGGCCTCCACAACATCTAGATGTAAAAAATACCTTCCTTACTGGAGACTTGGAAGAAGAGGTTTACATGGACTCACCTCTAGTTTTGACATGAACTTTGGATCAAAAGTTTGTACGCTAAAAAAGTCTTTGTATGGACTAAAACAGTCACCAAGAGCTTGGTTTGAAAAGTTCAGTCAATTCATGACGTAGGGGTACTAGGGCAAACTAACCACACCATGTTCATGAACTTCTCTAATGATAGGAAGATTGTTGTTTTAATAGTATATGTGGACGACATTATCCTTACCGGAGATGATGTACATGAAATGAACAGATTGAAGAAATGTCTTGCCTCAGAATTTGAGATTAAGGACTTGGGTCCTTTAAGGTATTTTATCGGAATGGAGCTTGCTCAATCAAAAAAGGGAATTGCCATTTCACAATGAAAATATATCCTTGATCTTCTCAAGGAAACAAGATGAAGACCTGCGAACACTCCAATGGACCTGAATCAAAAGCTAGAAGATAGCAAGAACTAAGATCCTGTGGATGCATCTCAATACCAAAAACTAGTGGAACAATTGGTTTACTTATCGCACATTCATCTTGATATTACTTTCGTTATTAGTTTGGTAAGCCAATTTATGCACTCTCCTTATGAAGAACACTTTGAGGCTGTGTATAGAATCCTAAGGTACTTGAAAAGTACACTAGGGATAGGTTTATTCTTTCAAAACAACGTTCAACAGAATATTGAGGCTTATATTGATGTGGATTAGGTAGGTTCAATTACCAATGGAAGGTCCAATCAAGATATTGTACCTATGTGTAGCGTAACTTAGTTACTTGGAGGTACAAGAAACAAAGTGTGGTATCACAAAGGAACACAAAGCAACACAAAGACTAAATACAAGACAATGGCTCACGAGGTATGTGAGATGTTGTGGTTGAAACAGTCATGGAAGAGCTCAGGACACCAGTAAACATGCCAATGAAGTTATACTATAACAATAAGATTGTAATCAGCATTGCACATAACCCTGTATAACATAATAGGACCAAAAATGTTGAGAATCTTGAGATCAACAAACATTTAATCAAAGAACAGCTCGAAGCAAGAGCTATCTATATGTCATTTGTTCCAACAACACAACAGATAACTAATATTCTTACAAAGGGGTTGTTCAGATCAGACCTAACTTTGAGTTTCTCATCAACAAGTTGGACACGATAGACATCCATGCACCAACTTGAGGGGGAGCATCGAAGACTTGGGATGAGTTAGTTATTTTTTTGTCTCTATGTTTGAATAAAATTTGAATTAGTTTCTCTATGTTCAAATAAAATTTGAATTAGTTTCTCTATGTTCAAATAAAATTTGAATTAGTATGGTAGATTAGACAGTCAGAATTTCCTATTTTTATGCTTCCTATTTTCATGCCTTCGGTTAGATAGGTTGAGATTATTATAGAACCAATCATATATCTATGAAAATTCTTGAGTAATTTTTTTTTTTTTTTGATAGGTATGTAAATTCTCGAGTATTGAATAAGTAGAAGTAATCTTTCTTCTCTAAAAAGCTACATGAATTAATGCAATGATATTTCATATATATTTATGATATACACAATGAAATCTCATATTTTATAACCTTTATATATTTAACCTACAATTTATATGAAATATATATAATTTTTAGAACTTAACTTTTTCTTTTTCCCAATTAAGATCGAAACTTAACTTTTTAAAGAAATGATAATTACTTTTCACATATTTCATACTTCAAGTGCTAAAAATTGTCTTTGTAATAAACATTTTCAATCCAATTATATTATAAAAGAATTGTGTATGCAGAGGTAAAACAGGTTATGATACTTGGACTCTCCAACTTACCTAACAAACCTGTGTAAACACTAAATTGACATGGTGTTGTGCATAGGATCCTTGTCCAATGCTACTATTTTAGCTAAGCATATGGTCGTTTGACTTCAATTAGTTTCTTTCTTCTTCTTTTTTTTCCCCCTTTTTACTTCTTGAAGAAAGAGAAAATTTGGTGGAAATTGAACCTTATAAGCATATATAGGGATAAAAAAGAAAAAAATATGGGTAAAAGAGAATATAAGGGGATTTTTTATCAAGTATATCCTAGCTTCTAATTAATTTTTATTTGATTTTCCCTTTTCTTTTGTTCTATTGTGTCATATCCAAGTGCCCATACTTCTTATTAAACTTAAAATTTGTACATGTGAAGGGCCAAACACCTAAAAACATACCCACACCAGATACTTGCACCCGAACTCTAGCAACATAGAATGGTGCATGTTTTAGTGACTAGGTTGTGCATCAAGGTCTTCTCCTTGAGCCTCATCTGAAACCCCCTCGAAAAGCCACAATTAGTGGATAAAAGAGCACTACTACAAAGAATTATACCCAGAAATTTCTGATACAAATAATTTTGTTTGGATATTTTTCCTGTAGTTTTACTTATTTTTGCATGACTTCTGAAATTTGTGAGTACAGTATTGTTTGAAAAAAGAACATTATCAGTTGTTTGTGAGTTAAGTTGCTGGGTATTGGCTCAAGGTGTTCTCCTTGAGCCTCATGAGAAGCCTCAAAACACCTCAAAAAGCTACAATTAGCAGGTATTGTTTGAAGAAGAATACATTATCAGCATGAGTTCAGGAAAGTTGCATGAATAGGAGTACTAATGTTGATAAATGATAGATCCAACACAAAATGAAGAGTAAATAGCAAGATTACCTGCTCTGAGCTGGCCATGGAACCATGGCATGCAAGCAGCAAAACTCTGCTTGGATCTCCCAAGAGAGGATGAGCTTGGAGCTGATCTTTCAAAGAATTTATGTCATCCCAACCAGTCATGAAAACCAAGACAGCACCAGGTCTTTCTTTTTTAACTATGTGGCAAAGAGCATGTTCGATGAGGTTAAAACCAATAGAATCAGGATTCCAACAGGATAAAGAGTCTTGTGTCCGTGGGCTATATGCATCAAAATTAGCAACTTCAAGTGCATCCTGTTGACAAGTATAAAGTGTTCAAGATGCATTTATAGAAAAACAACAACAGCATGTAGCCTCATAAAACTGCTATACCTCAACCGAGGAAGCAATTTGGCTCTTTCTCTTTCTGAGAGCTTGTTTCTGCATTTTCCACACCTTTTCTTGACCATAATCATCAATTTGATTATAAGGAGTCAGTCTATATCCAGTCATTTCCAGAATATTTTCCAGAAAATGAGTTCGTACTGGGTATGTAAACCCCTAAAGTAGAACAGTAGAGGGAGAGGGAAGAGAGTTAGTCCATCACACCATGAATGAACAGCATGTTATATATAAAAAATTTGTACTCAATAATAAACTAAATTGATTTAATACATGAGAAGTCCACTCAAGTGTGATCATTCATGATTGAAGGAGTATTCAGTTGAACTTAGATGGATGCTCTTTGGGTACCCTAAGGCAACTCAAGTTTGGTCGAGTGATTAGAGATCATTGAGGTTTAGTAGTCAAAGCTTATTCTAAACGTGCAGGTGTGGGTTTTTCTATTGAGATTCAGATTGTTGTGCTGTTGGAGTGCCTCATGCAAACAAAAGCTTCGGGCTTGTCCAACTTTGTAGTGCAGGGTAATTCTACTATTGTCATCTTATGGGTGGCTAAGAAGGAAATAGATTCATAGAGGCTTGACAGGTGGCTACATTAAACATTTGATATTGTTCCAAAGTTAGGATGCTCCAGGCATTGGGTTCCTCGCTTAGCTAATCAAGTAGCAAACTTTTTAGCTAAAAGAGAAGCAAAGCATTTGGTGCCTTCTATTGGAAATTATTTGCCTCCTTAGGCAGTAATTAGTGTTCAGCTTGTAAGGCTCCTTGTTAAGGAGCCCATTCCCTTGTCTTGATAAGACAAGTATATTGTGGAAGAATGTGACATCCATCTTGATTTTTTAATTAATAGAAAAGATCTAATGTGTTTTTTTATAAATACACTATCTATGCCTTTTTCACCTCCTTAGTCTGAATTGCGTTCACTTCATCATTCAATTCTTCTTTCACTTAGTTTTGGGTGGGCATGCTACTTGACTTTATTCTTTCTGTTAGATTCTTCCCATGCACTTGATCATGGCATGAATGCATAGGGAAACGCTTATCAACTTTTCACAGCATCCTTGGCATTCAAGCAGCACACTGCTTCCTAAATAAACCTTAGTAATTTCCTCACTGAACTTGGCTAACAAAAGCCAATATCCCTTCCAGAGGAGAGCTTAGCACAACTCACAATTTTTCTAGATTCAAATGACATAAGTTTGTCAAAAGTTTGGTGTTCACTGCCAAAGCATTTAACGATTATTTCCCCAGTAGGAAATAAAACTTCATTAGTGTTGAACAAAATATAGGGAAGAGCAGTCCTTCAATCCAGCTTAAAAAGAAAGCTAACAGCTGGGAAAGAAAAGAGAAACAACAAACAGCAACAAGAGACAGGACCCCATTAAATGAGACAAAACCCAGTTTGTAATAGGAAAAACCCTCTTCACAAATGAGAAGAAAATATAAGATTGATCTGTTAATACTCCCTAACAAGTCAATGATAAAATCACATCAGGAATCAACCATCAAATCAAATTCTCTTCTCAATTCTCACATTTCTCCTTATTTCTCTTATGTTGTGAGTGGCAATTCCACCTGGATCTCTTCATTGGTTGGGGAAAGAAATGAAAAAATGGGACTAGTGCTTAATGCAAATGACAATGGCATCTTAAACTTACAGGAATATGGATAGTTGGAGCACCACCAAAGTAGGAGGAAAAAAGCTCAGCATTAAGAGTTGCACTCATCAGAATCAGCCTCAATTCTGGCCGACGAGGAAGCAGGTCTTTTAGGACAATAAGGAGAAAATCTGAAATAAATCCAGACTACCATAAGAAATTGAAACATCAAATAATGACATTCAGTCAATTTGAATATTACCTTCATTCATTCCACGTTCATGAATCTCATCGACGATAACATGAGTTACACCTTTCAAATTTCTGTCAACAAGTAATCTTCTCAATAATATGCCAGTAGTGCAAAAAAGAAGGCGAGTGTCCCTCCCTTTCATTCCCTCCAGCCGAACTTTATAACCAACCTTTAGAAAAGATCATGAAATGGAGATATTTTTACATTAATCTTTTTTTTTTTTAATAGGTATTTTTACATTAGTCTTAGACAGATCAAAATGATCAAAAGCAAGATTCCTAAAATGCAGTCAGAAACTTACAGATTCTCCCAGTTTTTCACCTCTCTCTGCAGCAACTCTTTCAGAGACAGACATAGCTGATATTCGTCTAGGCTGAGTACAAATAATACTACAGAAAGCTCCGCGAGCAGCTTCAATCTCAGATTCTAAAATGTACTGAGGGAGTTGTGTGGTCTTACCACAACCAGTTTCACCTGAGACTACAACCACCTGTGAAATTAATAGAAACACAACCCATCAGTTTTAAATAAGAATAGATCACCATCACTAGATACAATAACATCTAAGAAACTAGCATAGTCGTAATCTGGTGACCAGTCCATAACCCACATTTATATGATGCACATGGTTTTAGATAGGACCATCAAATGGAGATGCCCTGTGATATATCAGGGTTTTTTTGTCCGATAGGAAAATAAGCGAATATATTAAAAGTGCTTGGAAATGGCACACAAAGTACACATGAAATATGCAGAAAGCACCAAAAGGCAAGCAAAGGAAAAGAGAAACAACAAACCACAGCATGAAACAAAAACAATGTCCTAAAGAGATAGAAAAAGAGAGATCTTCCATAAGACCTATTTGCAGGCAAACCCAGACCGCAGTCTGCTATTTAACCAAAGCCTTCACAGCACCCAAAATGTGAGCATCAACTTCTCACATCAGCAAATCCTACTCTTCCCAGCCGCTACCTAATGCAACTACCTTCACCCATTTGTAAAAATAAAACAATCCAACTTCTTTGAATATCTTTTAAGTTTTGAAGAGAATGCGTTCTTCCTCCTCTTCTTCACATCCCGGCCCCCACCTTATCTCTAAGCCTAGACACTCAGAATCCAAATCTCACCCGCTCTTCTGGCTACCCCTCTCTTTTTTCGCTTGATGGAGTTAACCAAGCACTCCAACTTCTGGAGCTCCTTATCAAAGCGAGACGCAAGGAAAAACCACTTCTTAATACTCAAGACTGCCACTCTACAACCGTTTTTGGCTTCCAATTTTCTCAACAAGGATGCAATGATTAAACCCAAAGACCTCCTAAGCTAACTTTGTGATACACCAGGGTTAGAAAACACTACATGAATGCTTTATGGAGCTGTATTAGCTAATATATGTTAATAAGAGCCAGAGATATTAGCACAAGTGCCAATTATTAAACCCTCGAGAACTCTTCTTGTCAAATCTTCTCTTACTTAAGGGCTTGAAAACATTTTCTTAATTGTATTCAAAGTTTTTTTTTTTTTCTTTTACAAGTTTCAAAGACAAAAAATGATATTGTGAAATCTCAAACTTATGCTCAAAGTGACATGCATTTAAAAAAATTATTTATTTATTTTGACTTCATCACGATATTATGTTATTGACAGTTTTCTTACTATTGCCAACAGTTTCTACTTCTAAAATTTGTGTCATCTTTTTTACAAAGATAGGTTCTCCTACCCATTATATTGTTTTCAATGCCCAAAAGTACTGATATTTAGAATCAAGATCCAAAAGCCTTCTCAATGCAACAGTGTTACACATCCAATACCCTAATTTTTTAGTCGAACATCATCCTCTCACAAAATAGACAGCACCATTACCAAAATTACCAACAAAACATGCCCATACAGGGGTAAAATGCCACTTCTAGGAAATTGAGACTAAGAGAGACTGGTAATTGATGAGGATGAATCTTCAAAATCTACTCAAAGAAAGGATTGAAAGACTAAGAAATCCTAAACTCCTCTAGCAAGGGTAATTCAAGTAATTTTCTAGGTGTCATAATTAATTAATAATTGGTACTTGAGTGTTATTTAGAATTTGGAAGGTTTTAGAATTTGCCTTCAAAAAATTTTTAACTTTCTATTTTCTAAAATAATCTTTTTACTTTAGAGTTTCTATTTTGAGTTCTTATAATTTAGAAGCCTTCTTTATTAGAAACTTTATTATAAGAAGTTTCTATAAAGTAAGTTTTTTATTTCTTTTAATTTAGTAGTTTTAGGAAAGAAATGAGGGTCTCAATTAGTTACTAAATAGGTTAGGTTTACTTTTTCATAATTTTATTCAAATTCCAAGATTTTCTAAAACCTATAAATAAGGCTCATTGATAAAAAATGGGATTAAGTAATGATGACTAATAATATTATATTTTTTTTTTTATAACCGATGAACCTTCCATGAACGAGTCTTCGGAACTCTTTATGGGGACCCAAACCTCAAGGTGACTAATCACGCCCACCACAACCAGCACCGAATCATCCAGGACATTGAACCAATGGCAGAAATTGAACCCAAGGCCATGCACCTCTGCCACACATCCTGCCATTCGTCCTAACCAACTAGGCACATTGACGAGCTATGATTTTTTTTGCATACTACGCAAGTCTCATTAGTCAGATTACATTGATTTTATTCTAAGTGAGATTCCTAGAAGACCTTAGTAAGATTCTAAGGTTTCTATCCATTCTTCTTTTAACCTTCTTTCTCTATGTTTTTATTTTATTTTTTTGTTGTCATAAACTTTATCCCTTATTCCTCTCCTTGAACCCTAAAAGATAAAAACCCTAACCCACCAACTTGATTGTAGACATCCATTTGAGGGTTGTCCTACATCAATAATTGTTGGACCGGACTCAATAAAGCAAAATTACATGTACCAGTCCAAAAAGCAAAAACAAAATGTCAAGGTCAAATTCATTAACATTGAAACTTCTTTTTTCCCCCCTTACATCTTAGTTTTCCCTATCCAAAAATCCCATCAGATATAAGAGGGAAAAAATGTCCTTGTCACAGAATATCATTATTGAACAAGAAAATTTAAGGGAAAAAGTTCTCAAACTTTAATCTTATTATTCATGCCATGAGAAACTGAACATAGAGTATTTTCAATGAACAGCTGAAGCTTTACGCTTTGAAATAGGTTTTGCAGTAAAAGTTCGGCAGTTTCAAACAATCAACCACTTTCTAGAGACACTGATAAATTGGTAAATAGCATAACAAATTACTTCTAAGAGATAAAATCAGCATTTAAAACATAGTAACAATGATGAAGAAATCTAGAAATAAGATGATATGCATAAAATCATCCTGTCCCCACGTTTTTCATAATTGATTTTTTGTTTTATGGGCAAAGAAGAGAATACATTAAAAGCCCAAAAAGAATTGGTGCACAAGAAAGGTTTTCATAATTGATGCAACAACTATTTTAACTACTCTAGGAATTATTGTATAGAAAAGAGAAAGAAACTAGGCTGGTCTCCATTGAGAAGAAACAAATGTAGTATGAGACTCACTAATGTATTAGTTATAAGATTGAATAGCATAATTCATACCACAAAGACAGTTGTCAACTTCCCAAATGAAACTAGTGCTTTTATTGGAACAATAGATAAATACTCCCTTGATTTCTTCACAACCTCAAAAAGAAGGGGGGAAAACCCTATGAGATGTTAAGAAGGATTTCGGCTTACATTTACTTCTAAAACCTTAATAAAACAATGCCTTTTTATAACTCCTCTGGAGCCAAGTGTTAGTACAAAAAAAAAAAAAAATGTAATGTAGGCAACCCAAGCCAACTAAAAAAAAAAATGAAAAAGCATAAAGCACCTGATTTTGTGAAATGGCATTTAATAATGCCTCTCTCTCTTTGTATGCAGGGAGACTTCTGCGAAACTCTTGCATCTTTTGGCCTTCTGAAGATTCCTGTAGAAGATCTGATACTTGTGAACAACATTTTGACTTATGAAGTTAAAAGTGAACAATCAAATACATGCACAAAGCGTACTAGCATGACTAAAAGGTAATATATATCAAAACTTAGAAACAGATAGATAAACAGCCACTGTTGACTAATATTGTGTTAAAAATTAAAGAATAATCAGAATGTACATTAACCAATCTCAACTCCTCCCTCTGAAACCAAATGTGCATGGCATATAGATCCACTACCACAAATGCAGAACTCTTCATCAAGGGATGATAGAATCTTTTCAAAAATGAAAAAGAATATTTATTAATTAGTGGTACACATGAAAAAACCAAAATGGCCAACATACTACCCCAGAAAATGGGGGTCTATAAGCAGAAACCAATTGCAAAAAACATAGCCAGTTAGCAATTGACATGTGATTGATTGATTTTTCAAATGTTAAAAGTAAAATTATGAAATATCTGTTTCTAGGAAGACTTGTGGTGAGATAATCAACCTTTGAATTTGCAATTTCTGAGTCTTTGCAGAGTTTCATCAATTCAAAATTCTCCTATTTCATCTATCCTTGACTTGTTCCCCTGCTTACTCGGAATTTTAACTTTTGGCAACGCATCACAAATTCAAAGATAGAGGATCTTGAAAGACTCATGTCTATTCTTAATAGTGTTAACCTATCACCTTCATTCCTAGGTGTGAGAGCTTATTATCATCTTCACCTTTCGGTTTATTTCAATCAAATCTTTTTTCCCAGTGTTATCTAATCAATCAACTATAGTTCTCGTCTCTCCTACTAATATCATTTGGAATCCCCACCAAAAGGTCAAGGCGTTTTCTTGGTTAGTGGCCAACAAGAAGGTTAATACCAATGTCGTGCTTCAAGTGAGAAGACTTTTCAAAGCCCTTAGTCCAAATTGTTGATTGCTATGTATGGGTAGTGGAGAATCGATAGATCACCTTTTTTTACATTGTTTGATGACTTTGGAGTTACAACATAAAATATTTAGACTAGCCAATTTAGTTTGGGTTGCTCCTAGAACTGTTTGTTACATGTTGACCATTTCTTTTAAGGGGTTGGAGAGCACAAATAGGGGCAAAGTTCTATGGAAAATCGCTTGTCTTACGTAGATTTTGGATATTATGGCAGGAAAGAAATGAAAGGATCTTTGAGGATAAGTGGAGGACATTTGAAACGTTATGGCACCTAGTTTATTTCTATTCATCTTTTTGGACATCTACTGCTATAGCTTTCAAGGGCATTCCTCTCGACTTTATTTAACTTGATTGGATTTCAATATGTAGATCACAAGGGTCAAAATAATGATGATGAGACATTTTGATGTCTTTTGGTTTATTTTTCTTTTCGTTTGTTTTGATCAGGTTTTGTTTCAGGAATGAGCTTCTCATCCTTCTCTTGTTTACTCTCTTAATGAAAATGTTTTTGTCTCTGATAAAAAAAAACAAAAAAAAATGAAATATCAATTGTTGCCTCATAAAAACAAGTGTATCAGTGGACAAATCCCATGACACATTCACTTAAATTATTTTAAATTGTTACCTAGAAGGTGCAGATAAAGACCACATGGAAGCATGGACCACACATAACTGGCCTTGCATTAAAAAACTATTAAGGTTAGATCTGGAGGACTCATTGTCCTTCCCATACAATATATATATATATTGTCTGATGCAGCCTTATATCACTTCAAAGACAGTATCAAATTCATCCGGGAGTCAAAAGAAAGATACTATATCACAGTATGATTACGCGTCAAAAGTGTCAGCATGACTCAGAGATTATCACACTAGTATGTAAGTCCAACAGGTTTTGTGAAGATGATCCATTTATAAAGCTCAAAAATAAATTAGTGTTTACTTCACCAATATCTTTTCCAATGCTTCTATAGTTGTCCTTCAAAAGCCTAAAAGAAATAAACTGGCATTAACGAGTTCTTCTATTTTTCTAATATTTAAAAGTTCCCTAAAATCAACATGTGGATTTGAAAATGAGGAAGAATGAACACAATTGCAACACTGAGATACTTGAATTAAAACAAGAGCCACATTTCAAAAATATAAATCCTTCTAAATTCAGCACAGAGACATGTCAAATGCAGAGCAGGACCTAAATAATGCAAATATTTTATTATGGCATTAGTTATATTTATTTCTAGGTAGGATAACACCTATCAAAATAAAAAAATTTCTAGGTAGGATAATAATTATTTTCAATGTGCTACTTGTGAGAACAATAGGCCAGGAAAGTACTTAAAATTTTCAGGATGAGAAAAACCTGCCAATCTTGTTGTTGATTACGTATTCGCAAACTTTTTCGTTTGAGGATTCGTTCCATGACGACACTAGTCTGTGTCAAGGGCTCCTGTTGCTCATAAAATCCCTCCTCAGTAACACTGCTGTTACCAATTGACCTGGACAAGGTCTTATCTGAAAAACTTTCCCTGCTCATAGACTTTTGAGAAAGGTATTCTTTGAGATGAGCATGTACTTCTCTTTGCAACCCAAAAGGTAACACCACCTGTAGGTTCTCAAGAATGTCATGAATCACACTAAGCACACAGATATATACAGAAGAAAATATTTGTAAGAAACATGCACAAATTCAATTTAGTTTGACAGCCATACTAAAACATGTTTAGGGAAAGTTTTTGTGAAGTTCTCCAGACCAATACCTTCCTTACACATATTAAATTATTGAATGGATTAATTGACATAAAGTTGCTAGTTTACAAGAAAATACCTCCCTCTGTGGACGCTTATCATCCAGATCAGATCTGTAATGTGGCAGTGGAACTTTACTGAAGACAACTACTCTTGAATACTGACAGCTGCCAAAGTTGATCAAATTTCAAAACACAATGGATAAAGGTAGTAGCACAATGGAATTTTATGTTACAAAGTTTTACAATACCTATATAAGCCCATTCTGGTTGCCAGTGCTGAAATTTGCTCAAAATCACGTCTGTCCTTTTTCTCTGTTGAGACCACTTCTTGCTCATCTTTGTTGCGGATAAGCATGGTTAATTTCCATTTCCACTCGTCAATGTTCTCATGGGTGGAAGCACGCTGATAATCATGAATGAAAAACAAATAAAAAATAGTGCAAGTAAGTTATAACAAATTCATATTTGATATAGGCAACAGGCCAGGAGAAGTAATCTGGAGAAGATTTAGAATGAGAACAACAATGCACTATGGAATTCCGATTCCTGCTGATTCATTCATGGTGCATGAGTAGCTTTGAAGCAAAGGAAGAAAAAGAAAAAAATCAAGATCCATGTTGAAAACAGGTCACAAATTGATCTGACACTGGAATGAACAAACGACTACCCCACAAAAAATTCCATACTTCTTTCTTTTATTTTGCCTATTTAGGGCAAATAAGGCCATCAATTGATGATTATTATTACTTCAGAATATTCAATAACAGCAAGGTGTGCATTTTCTCTTATCTCCTTGATTCTTTGTGTGGCTGTTCTCAATGGATTAAGCAACGAATATGTCTTCTTCCTGTAGGTGGCCTTAATGAGCCAATGCAAGTTACAAGTACAATGAAGACCACAAATCATCATCATTTCACCCAAATGGCTGAAATTTTCAGCATTTTAGAAGAATGAAACATAAGTAAACATAATTTTCAAACTTTAAAGTTTCAAACTAGATTCCCGAAGACTCTCATAAACCTAACCACATCATGTACTATAAAATCATTTTTTTTATATAGGTAAATAAAGTGAGTATAATATATAAAAATGCCAAAAAGAGTGCACCAAATTACATTGGATGTATACAAGAATCACCAAAAGTCATAACCAAATAAGAGGAAACTACAAAAAACTACTCCTTCACTGAACCCAACCAATTGACAAAATCAATTAAAGGCATAAATATTTCTCTATATACAACTTGGCCCATGAAAAAGATTACTAAGGAAAGTGTTTTTTAGTCTTTGGTCAGAATGCTCCTCATTTTCAAATGATTTTTTATTCATTTTCTTTCATATTGTCCAAAAAATGCACAAAGGAGCTGCTTGTCAAAGTCATGTCGTCCTAAGAGAGTCTCTCTAACCATGGAAGATATCACCTAAGATACATCAAACAAAGAAAACAACTACCACAAAACTCTTGTCTTGGCATAGTGAAAGAGAATGTGATCAATGGATGCTTCTTCATTCTTCCAAAGAAAGCATCTATTTGCCATGGAGCACCCTCTCCTCTGAAGCTTGATCCAAGGCCAATACTTTTCCTTAGCTCCCCTCCCAAGCAAAAAAACTCACTTTAGACAAAACCATGGAATTCCAAATTACTTCCGTTGGGAAAAAAATTGATATCCTTGTCTCCAGGACAAAGTATAGAGCTTTGAAAGTTTCATTCTTTTTTTTTAATAGGTAAATTTTGTCCTCATCAAGACTTGAACCTAGAACCTCCCACAAATCCCCCTCATCCCTTCACCACTTGAGCCAAACCTCAAAGGCTTTGAAAGTTTCATTCCTTTTTTTATTAAAAAGAAAAACATTTTATCCTTTGACTCCATCCAAATCACCCTATCCTCTCCTTCCTTATTCACAACCTTTCCTTCTAGTTCCAAAAAGAAACTCTCTACATTGTCCAAGCATGAAAAATAGTATTTCAACACTAAAACAAGGTAATTTTGTTTTAAATTGATATAGATCTACAAATTACAACCAAAATCTCCTTCTAATGTATTTTTCAAAATACTAAATGTTTATTATTGCTAGTAATATGGTAATAAGAACCAAAAGTATCAAGATTTAATCCAACCATTTGAAGACAATTTTTTTTTTTTTTTTGGATAGGTAAAAGGGTATTGTATTAAAAAAAAAAAAGATATACAACCCTTAAAGTTCATTTTAAGGTATTTAAAAAGGGTGGAATCCAAGAACTTTTTAAGGCCTGCAATAGTCAAAGCTGAACCTTAAAGACTCGTTCCTCAAATCTTTGTTTGGCCCAAAAATTCAAGGGGGGAGAGAGTATCTTTTATATGCATTGGAAAAAGTCTCAAATTCCTAATTGGTATAAATTCTTTTTTGTAAAGAATATTGCATAGAATATTTTCTATATTCATATGTCATTGTAATATTAGATTCCTTTATAGAATAGGGAAAATTATTAGGAAATTTTTTATAAATATTCTAGGTCATGAGGGAAAAAAGTTATGAGATGGAGATAAGCATGAAAAACTATACGAGGTGGATGAAGATGCGAGGAAGAATAAGAGACACTTGGCGGAGTGCGAAAACTTGTAGTTTAGGATATAGATACAAGGAGTGGGGAAACATAAGGTGTTTCAAGAACCCAATATTTGTATCTGGTTTCTATCCTCTATAATATTCTCCATGGCATGGTGAAATGATTTTCTCTCTCATCCATTAATGTAGGTATGGTTGGCCAAATTACATTAAAACTATGTACCTTTGTATGCAGATTATTTTATCTTTGTGTGCTTAAACTAACATGTTTGCAAGCTTTCACCGGCACAACAATCGATATCATAGCCTTAGTTGAAGATCTCTTGAAGAACCGAAGAGAATATGGCACACAAGAAAATGACCAAAGAAAGTTTAGTTGAAGGTGGAGTCGATTGTTTAAGGTGAAAGAGATGTGAGGAAGAATGGGAGACACTTGATGGAGCAAGGGAACTTGTGGTTCAGGGTGTAGATACAAGAAGTAAAGAACTATGAGATGTCTCAAGAACCCAATAGTTGTATTTGATTTTTATTTTTTTTTTTATAAGTAAACTTTTGTCCCCATTGGGACTTGAAACTTGAAACCTCCCGCAAATTTTGTCCCCATCCCTTTATCACTTGAGTCAGGGTTCAAGGGCAGTTGTATTTAGTTTCTATCCACTGTAATATTCTCTATGGTATAATGGAATTATTTTCTCCTAGCCATGAATGTGGGCATGGTTGGTCGAACGACATTAAAACCCTGTGTACCTTGTGTGTGGATTATTTTATCTTTGTGTGCTTGAACCAACATGTCTGCATTGAAGCTTTTGCTAGCACAACACTTTATTGATAAGATGGAGATGGGATGAGATCTTCATGCAAGCTTGTGGATTGGTCCTTGTTGCAGTCTCCCTCTTTCAAGTATTTCTTGCATACCTTTTTACGTACTAGGGTTGCACCTATTTTAGGCACCATCTAACATATATTCAATTTGCCTATAAAAGATATCATTTAGCCTCTCCAACTGGGTCAAAAAAAGGTTTTAGTTAATGTATGAGTGCATTTTTTTTCCCTCTCTTATTCCATATGATGGTTTGCCTCATGGATTGATATAGTAGCCTCAAACACACTTGCTCCATCAAATTTATATCATAGCATATTTATTTTCCATTTCCCAACTTTCTTCTTCCAAATTTTCCATTCCGTCATTTGTGCAAAATTATAGTTGTATCCAATACGAAGTCATTCCTGGAACAAAACTCTAAACCTTGAGCTTAACGTCATGTGCCAGTGCCTACTTAGCTTGTGTATATAATTGCACAGAAAATTCCTGAACTCTTAAGAATGCACAGAAAGGTGTGAAATTGGAATAATTAGAATATCCTGAAGTTATACATAATGATCATTCCTAGATACGTGTATGAACAACGATGTAGAGTACCCCAGTATTGTGCCAAAAAGAAGAATACTTAAGAACATATAGAACCCCCCACATGAAAGAACAGTGATAGCTTTATAGCGTAGTACAATTTCCAGTCCCTCAAACTCTTTCCAACTGCCTACTCTCCGCTCATCTCAAGCTTATATCCCATACTTCATACTTTCTAGAATGAATAGCAAAAGAGCAGCCAAACTATCATTATCACAACTGGTGAATGGAAAACTTCTCTATATACAAATGAATAATTACATACAAAAAAATGCCAATCAAAGAGCATTATTCAACAAAACATTTCAAAGGATATTACAAAAAATACAATTCCCAACATTCCCATCTCCTTGCTTTTGCTTCATTTTTCTCTATAACTCCAACTCCAACACCAACACAGCACATACTCCACAAACAAAAAGCACTTATCTTGCTTTCCAAAGCAAACACAAAAACACTTCCGCAAAATTTTCCATAAAAAGGAGTACAATAAACTTACCATCTGCTGCTGCTGAGCCGACTCCACTTCACGGTCGGAGTCATACTCGGAAAAATCATCATAAGCAAACCGACCATACCGCGAATTCTGATGAAACAAATAGGGCAAGGCCACATTCCTCTGCCGCCAATCAAGCTCCAGGGACCGAGCACAGGCACCAGAAGAGGCCGAGCACGCCACCACTGATCGCAGATACAAGGAACCGCCAGCAGAGACATGGGCTCTCATTGGGGTGAAGAGCAAAGGCCTGAACATTTTGGGGGTCTTGTGGTAAGGACGGATGTGGAATTGGAGAGGAACGGGTTTAAGAGACATGGTGGTTCTGAAACAACCTTGAAAAATGGAGGCGTAAGGGTAGGGCATGGTAGGAATCGGATTTGGGGCGGTAGTTTTAGGGTTTTAGTGGCATTTTTGCTGAAATTGGGGGTTTAGAGAAGAGAGGAATTAGGCTTGGTGGTTGAAGAGAGGTGGTGGGGAAATGAGAAGAGGGTTTAAGCTGTCGCTTGCCAAGGGTTTTGGGGAGGGAGTTCATAGTTATATCTGTTTCATAAAATAAAATAAAATAAAATAATAAATCCAAGAAAGCCCATTTGCCAACCACTCTCTGTGGCGTAAATTGAACCAAATCGAGCATAAACAGCTGGGCTGGGCTGGGCTGGGCTGGGTTAAGGTTTGAGTTTGGGCTTCGCCTTGAAATAAAGTGCTTCATTAGTAAACAAGTTTTTGAAAATACATTCTAAAAAATAATTTTTGAAAACAGTCATTCAAAACCATTTTTAACTATTTTTATGAATAAATTTTTATTTGATCCACTTATTCTCCATGAAAATATTATATATTTATATATAGGAAAAAATAGATTTTGACTCATTAATTTTAAAAATATAAAAAAAAACTCATAATTTTAATAAATTAGTTTTATCTTCATTAATTTAAAAATATTTTAAAATAAATGTATTTTTCATAAGTCAAAACTATTATTTTCTGAAATACCATTTTATTTTATAATATAAAATAAAATTATCTAAAATTAATTTATAATTTTAATATGATAAAGTGTTTTACAAATAAATATATTATAAATTTTTTATTATATAATATAAAATACAAATTATTGTGAATAAATTTTTTCTATTATCTTCAAGTGATAAATAAAATATTTTTTCTAATTAATAGTGATTTTATATTTTGCATCATATAAATCCTATTATCTTCTTTTTTTTTTTAATAAAATTGAATGAATTTTTTTTTGAAGATGACATCAACAATAAAATAAGAATGTTAAAAAATAAAAAAAAATACAATTAAAACTGAAAATACATGAAAAAAAAATTAAAAACCAAAAACACTTAAAAATTTAAAAATAAAATATTTTCTCTCATCCTGTCTTCAACTCTTTTTTTATATCTACGTAACGTTTTAAATAAATAAAAGTTAATATTTTATTTTTATAAAAAAAAAAAAAAGAAGAAGAAGGTGTTAATGTATATATATGTATATATATATAATATATATATATATATACATTAACTCAAGTAAAAGGGTCACAAGTAAATTATAATATCGAATAAATTAGATATAGTCATATAGAAGCTCAAACAAACCCTAGATAATTTCTCAAGACAAAGAAAAGCCTTCTCAATTACCAAGGTTATTTCCGTAATTTAACATTCCTTCCAGCACCCTCTTAACACTCTCTCACTGTCGCCGTTCTCATTCCCGCTTCGCCTCTTTTCATTTTCAAGCCCCTAAAACAAACTGTTTCTAGGGTTTTACATACACCCTGCTTTGCTCTCAAATTTACACTTCCACCCACCTAGGGTTAGGGTTAAGGTTTCGAGCTTCGATCTCCTTTATCCATGGCGGCTCCCGTGGCTCCTCTGGTGCGCTCCTCCAAGACCGAGAGCTACGTTGACAACAAGCGCAAAGATGACATCCGCCAAGCCAACATCGTCGCGGCACGAGCTGTGGCTGATGCCGTCCGCACCAGCTTGGGCCCCAAGGGCATGGACAAGATGATTTCCACCGCCAGCGGCGAGGTTATCATTACCAACGACGGCGCCACCATTCTCAACAAGATGGAGGTGCTCCAGCCGGCGGCAAAGATGCTTGTGGAGCTCTCTAAGTCTCAGGATATTGTTGCTGGCGATGGCACTACCACCGTGGTTGTCATCGCTGGCGCTCTACTGAAGCAGTGCCTCTCGCTTCTTTCGCACGGCATTCACCCAACAATCATCTCAGATTCGCTCCACAAGGCGTCGATCAAGGCCGTGGATGTCCTCACTGCCATGGCCGTTCCGGTGGAACTCTCCGACCGCGAATCATTGATTAAATCCGCCAGCACTTCGCTTAACAGCAAGGTTGTGAGCCAGTACTCGACGCTGCTCGCTCCGCTTGCCGTTGATGCAGTGCTCTCCGTCGTCGACCCGGCGAAGCCCGACCTCGTGGATCTCCGCGACGTCAAGATCGTGAAAAAGCTGGAGGTACTGTGGACGACACCGAGTTGGTCAAGGGCTTGGTTTTCGACAAGAAGGTGAGTCACACAGCTGGCGGGCCGACCCGGGTGGGAGAACGCTAAGATTGCAGTGATTCAGTTCCAGATTTCGCCTCCAAAGACTGATATTGAGCAGAGTATTGTAGTTTCCGATTATACCCAAATGGACCGGATATTGAAAGAAGAGAGAAATTATATTCTAGGTATGATTAAGAAGATTAAGGCCACTGGCTGTAACGTTCTGCTGATTCAGAAGAGTATATTGAGAGATGCAGTGACGGATCTCTCGTTGCATTATCTTGCTAAAGCAAAGATTTTGGTGATAAAGGATGTGGAGCGTGATGAAATTGAGTTCATTACAAAGACTCTGAATTGTTTGCCAATTGCAAATATTGAGCATTTCAGGGCAGAGAAGTTGGGTTTTGCGGATTGTGTTGAGGAGGTTTCACTTGGAGATGGGAAGATTGTGAAAATCACTGGCATTAAGGATATGGGTCGGACCACGACTGTGCTTGTTCGTGGGTCGAATATGTTGGTTCTAGATGAGGCAGAACGGAGTTTGCACGATGCTTTGTGTGTTGTTAGGTGTTTGGTGAACAAGAGGTTTTTGATTGCTGGTGGCGGTGCTCCAGAGATTGAGCTATCGAGGCAGCTTGGTGCTTGGGCAAAGGTGTTGCAGGGAATGGAGAGCTACTGTGTCCGGTCATTTGCAGAGGCTCTTGAAGTTATTCCTTATACCTTGGCTGAGAACGCAGGCTTGAACCCAATATCTATTGTGACCGAGCTTAGGAACCGTCATGCTCAAGGGGAGATCAATGCCGGAATCAATGTGAGGAAGGGACAGATTACAAACATCTTGGAGGAGAATGTGGTGCAGCCACTGCTGGTGAGCACAAGTGCTATCACTCTGGCAACAGAGTGTGTGCGGATGATTTTGAAGATCGATGATATTGTTACAGTGAGGTAGTTTGATCAGGACACGGCAATATTGACAATATTGGACAATGAAAAACTGCTCTTGTTATCATTTAGGCTCTGTGTGCTTTCAAATAGTGTTTTTAAATTAATGGTCTTGGTGTTTTGGGATTGATCATGGTTAAAGAATTTTGACATTGCTGCTTTTGTTCTTCATATCTGCTTTGAATTTGGTTAAATTGTGGTGTTTATTGAAATTTTGTTGATTTTATCAATTCATTCATAGTGGAGCTGATGATTGTGTTTCTGTGCATTGGTTTGGTTCTTTATAGGGCCTCTGGGTTAAGTACTTTGCAAAGATGATTATACACTAGCTGATAGTTTGATAGATGTCTTTTGTGGCGTCAATGAAGAGCCTTTACTTATTCCTTCTGATTCACTATGCTATATTGAAAATTTAATGTTTTCACCCACCTAAATGTGTGGGAAAACCTATTACTTCCCTTGAAAACTCAGTGTCCTAAGTTTGTTTGAGCTCCTGAATTGCACTGATATAATGCTGAAAATGCAGGAAACATGGATTCTATTTTCTTTAGGGAGGAATGATACCTTGGTGATTTTCCTCCTGAATCTTTGTTCCCTCATTTCTTTATATCCTCGTCCTGTTTCTGCTGATCTTGGAATTTAGGACACAGGGTAGATGATCATGCTTATCTTAGGCTGTTTGAGTAATCTCAGTTCTTCTTGCCAAGATGCTAAAAGTTGGATTCTTGAGTCCAGTTGCATTTTATTGTTGGAAGTCCTTGCATTCTTAGTTTGGATTTTCTTTTCTCCTGTAGAGTATTCTAAATACCTATGGTGCCCCATAGGGTTAAGGCTTTTTTATTTTTCTTGGCTAATACATTTGATATGCTTCAAATTGCAAGGCTGTTATTATTTCCTATCAAAAAGGAAAATAGAAAAAAAAATTCCTGTTAAAGTTATATGCTTTATCCTCAAATATGTGTTTTCTGATAAATGAATAGTAAATAGTAGTGATATTTATTTTTGTACACTACCTGGTTGTGTTCTTCATTTGGGAAAGCTTCTTGAGTAACACAATTTTAGTTGTTTGCCATTCACTTTTTCTAGCTCTTCAAACATGTGTTTCTGGATTTTGGGATAACAAAGTTGAAGTTCGTGGCAGATGTTCCACTTTTAGAGGTTCTTTGGTCTGTACGAATGGAAAAAATTGGATAGTTCCCTTTTCTATCGTTGTTGTAGAAAAAAGGTGCTGTCATGCCCTCTATTCAGGTGGAAATTCAAGTCCCTTCTTCTTTTGGGTTTCTGTGATTAAAACATTCAAGGTATCCTCATCTCTGTTATAACCAACCAACTGGATGGTGGTCTAGAGATTCTTTTGAGATGGCTAGGATTTCGTTTCTGGAGTTTCTGGATTGTTTGAGGAGTTAACCCACCATAGGGTCTCTGTCTTGGTTTTTGCTTTTCCTATATGCTCTCTGGGTGCTAGGGATCAGTGGTGGAGCCACATAGTGCCTGGGGAGTGGGCTGCCCCAAAATCTAGAAAATCTTTTTGGTAAGAAGGAGATTTGATCCCTTTCCCAAGAGGCTTGCTTCAAATCCATAGCTACTACCAAGTTATATGACCTTTTTGTCTCCTTTTTTACCCCCGGGAAATAAATTCCTATATCTTGACCCTTTTCAACTTGATGCTTTTGCTAGGCCCACTTAGTATACTGATTTTGTCTATTAGAAAGCTTCCTTTTGGATTACCATGGCCCAAAGTTGGATTCTTCCCTCCATTGGTAGAATAATAACTTTGATAGGTGCTCATTGGAAGCCCTGATTGGGTATCTGAATGAAAATTCAGTGTCCATTGTGGAAACAGTACTAATGTATTTTCTATGCTGCATGGTTTGGTTGGGGATGGGTGGGGTGATCAAGGCTGTTAGTTCAGTTAGTGCCCTTTAGTTGCTCTTAGATGTGCAAGAGAACTAGGTTTTCCTATTTTCATTGAATGGCTGTGCTGTGTTTTTTTCTTGGACTAAAAATAATAATCAAATGCAATCAGATCTGCTGGCATAGTAAGACATTGATTTTTCGGCTTAGCTATTCTTATTGGGAATTTTTTAGTTGTCCTGGTCCCAAATATTTAGGCCATAACCTCAGTAACAAAGCCTCCAATATGATAAGCACATGATGTTTAGCAACCTTATGGCTGCTTGAAGATCAATCATGAAATGAACTCATTGGTTTCTTTATTCGTCGGACACGGTACATGGAAACATGCCAAGCGGAGAATATTTGAGCAGTGTTCCAAATCTCTAATCCCTTTCAAGAAAAAGGAACACTGCTAGTTCATCTTTGTAAGTGGGATGGCCTTTTCAGAGGAATTGCTTGTTCTATGCTAGTGCATGCTCTGTATTTTGTTTACTTTTCCTAGTGGTTGTGTCTGGGCTCAGTTTGATACTGACTTCTGGACTGTTAGCAGGCTATTCTGCTCTAAATTATCTCAAGTTAATTTCTGCAGTTCAATTGCAGATGATTAGAATTAAATAATGGTTAGGGTTAATACTCTGAAAGTAAATTGAAGCAGAGATTTGCTGGTGAGAATCTTAAGCATCATGTGGAGGTCTACAACTTTCTTCCCCTTCTTTGGTTGGTTTTGAGTTTGTGATGATAACTTATATTGAGAGTTTCAGTTTTAAACGTCTTTCATGATGTCTTGAAAAGAAACTTTTAATTCTGGTTGCTTGTATTTTCGCCTTTCATGATGATTTTTGAGTGAGACAAGGTCTTTGGGAGTCATATCGGGTCCCATATTTGGTTGCCAATGCCCGATAACGGCGAAGAGGTCTGCATCGTTAGAACTGCCCACCGCTTTTCGAGTTTACAGTGAATTGAAATATTTGGACATGATTTGGATAAATTACTTGCTTTTTTTATTTTTAAAACAGAAACTCCTCCATAAAATGCTTTGAGACTTTATTTTAAAAAAAAATAATGATTTTTAAAAACTATTTTAAAAGAATTGAAATATACTTATGCACTTCCTTTATATATATATATAGAAATTAGTAGTACAATTTATATGATAATTCTTATATAAAGAGTATGGAATTTTCTTGTATATTTAAAAATTGTTTTTAAAACTTTTAAAACTCTGAGATATTAAAATTTATTAATTTGTTAAATACGTTTTAAAAAATACCATCTCTTGAAAGTAAGTTTTGAAGAGTTTGATTATCATTTTTTTGTTTTTAAAAATAAAAAAATAAGAAACATATTATAGTGGCATTTTCGTTTTTCAAATTTTGTTTTTATTTTTAAAAATTGAAACATGTTTAATATTTATAAAAAATTATATATATAATTCAAAAATTATTCAGGTTTTCTATTTCTAGAAATGGGTAGAAAAGTGTGAAGCAGTACTAGTTTTTTTGGCATTTTATGAGGCACTTGCATTTGGAAAGAGAGTTGAGAGATGTTCAGAATGGGGGGTAAGTTTTTTAGAATGAGAGAGTTGAGGGATGACTCTTTCCCGTGTCAAAGCCTCTTTTAGATGATTCAGTCAAAATTTTCCATGTAAATTTGTTCCCATATTGGGACTTGTATCTCTCTAGGGAGAGGTGAATTCCTTAAGTGGCAGATGCATATGATTAGCCATGGCCGCAACTCAGCAACAATCATCTCTATTAATCAATTTTCAAATTCATCTTGGAATTGAGTGTCTCCAATTATAAGTCTTGAGAGGGAGGTTTAGTTGTCTTTTCCAATATTCAAATACATAAATCTTGCTGCTTCTATATAATATTTAGATCCAAATGAGTACTAGTGTACAATCATTCAGCCTCACTTCCAATGACTCCAGCCTCAGTTTGTCTCATGGGTGCTGATGACTCACCTTACCAGACCTTCAAATCTATACTCCATTGAAATGGGCTTCTCTCTTTGATTCACTTGCAGGCCACTCCCAGCTTAGTTTGACAATAGAACTAAGAAAAAAAAATGAAAAAAGAAAAGACCCCTTAGATTTACATGTTGAAGGGCTGGGATTATCAAGCTCCATCAGCTCTTCTTATCTGGAGATAAGCTATCTTGATATGTGAGGAGTAGTAATCATGGAATGTCTGATGCAGGAGCATCATCTTTATCACTATTTTCAGTATCAAGAAGATGCTTTGTCAATGTCTGTTCCTGATCTTGGCTTCCCACTCTCTTTTCTTCTGTTTTACCCCATAGAACCGAGTAAAGACCAAGCATAATGAGAGCTGCACCGATAATCCTGCAGGTGACCAGGATTTCCAAAAATATCAGTAGGATGAACTTTATAAGCTTGATGAATCTTGAAATTTCTATCACTTGTAGATTTCTTTTAGTAATTTTATTTGAATTTCTACATACCCTCCAAGGTATAACTGATCGCCAAGAATTAGAGATGCCATGACAGCGACTAAAAGTGTCTGCATGGGCTGGAAGACAGCAACAAAAACAGGACCTCCTTTTTGAATACACCATGTTTGAAGGGAGAAGACAATCCCAGCTGCCACAACTCCCTGCAAAGAAGTGGAAAGTAGACTAAATAAATAACATTTTATGAGGAGAAACTAATCTGAATCCCCAATATAATATACAGAGCATGTGATATAATCAAAAGATTCAAATAATTGAGTTTGAATGTATTACAGCATATAGAATTGTGAAAAGCTCTTCTCCTGATTGAATTTTCCAGAGCTCAGGGTTGGTTTCTACAAAGGCTGCTATGATCAAGAACTGGATCAATCCAAAGAAGCATGTAAATGAAGTGAGACTGAGTTTAGCTGGATAGTTCCTCAACACAGGTGCCTGCAAATCGAAATTCAAAAGTTCAGTAATGAGGGTGCATTCTCAATTCTCATGCATTTATGCAGGAGGTAAGCTAGTGTTCTTAGAAGTAGTTTTAGTATTAATAATTTATGGGGTTAAGATGAACAAAAGCTGACCTGAAGGACCATCCAACCAGCCCATGATAGGCAGTGTCCAACCAGGTATACACAGCCCCATGTCCAGTTCTGCATTTTCCTGGAATACATGTCTTCCTCCAAGGAATTTCCCGGTTGGGGATGTGTCTGGTGCAGAAGAGGAGGGCCCTTGTAGATAGTGATGATTGTGGCACCTCCTATACTTGCAATGGTTCCCAGCACCTTTGCCAGTCCATATCTCCTTGAGATATCAACCTTCTCAAGCCTGTGAAATCGAGGCAGAGAGAAACAGATCAGAGGAAAAGCTAATCCATAATAGAACTGATTCTGAAGAGCAAGGAGCTTGTCCTCAGTTACCTCAGAGCAAAAGCCATGACAAAAGTGATTGCTGGAACTGAGTTCTGCATTGCAGATGCAAAAGTTGGAGATGCATAATACAACCCCAAGAGATAAAAGCCTTGGTTTGCAGTGATTTCTGAGTTTAGAAACACAAGGCTGTGACAAACAGAAGAGAAAACAAAATCTTCATCAAAATCCAAGCTCATGTTTCTGCTTACCCCAGTGATGCTAGAAGGAAGAACTGAACCAGCAAAGAGAAAGTAAGAGGTGGTCTCTCCTTCCTGAAAATGCACAATACAACATTAAACCAAATACAATGAAGAAAACAAGCAATTAGCAAAGAAACCGAAAAAAGGGACTCACTTCTCTGAGAAATAAGCAAAAGGGCCCAACAGAAGCAGGGCAATGAGGTTCCTATAAACTGGGTATACAACCTTGCTGACACCAATGTTTAGTGCAACCCTGGAGACAATGTGAGTCCCTGCATAGCAGAGCTGCAGAACAAGCAATGCTACAAGAAGTTTTGTTTTCACAGAGACCATACTCTCACTTCCCATATTGGGTAATCTCCTTCTACTACCTTTGGCTCCTTTGGCTTTGGATGAAGTATGATTCAGCAAAGAGAAAGTGCTTATATAGACATAAAAGGAGAAAAGTTTAAAAGTAGTGCTGAATTATTTGTTGCATGAGGGCAGCAAACTGCCTCACAAGCATATGGGAAGGTAATCAATCATATGAGTTGATTATGAACTATTCATGTGTAGTATCATTTTTTGAAGGTTTGCCTTTGTATTTGCATGCAGTCTCTCCAATGTGTGAAGGGGTTATCTCAATGGGAATTGATTAATTGAATTTTGTTGGAGGAGACAAGGAGGAAGTAGACCATGTTGGACAGGTAGTTAGAGAAAGGCCAACCTTACACTTGAATTTTAGTAATTAAAATGTTTGGTATGACCATTGTCTCCACCATTATCTTTGGCAGTTGGAAATAATTGGCCAACATATCCATAAATTGTTGGATCTTTAGTTCTTCACTGAGAAATCTTGGAAAATCAAGGGATATTTGAAGGAGGTATTATCTATCTTTACCATTAGCAAATCAAATGTTCCATTCTTGATGTATAGAGTAAGAAAGAGAAATAGATTTGAATAATTATGTAAAGAAGATTTATCAAATTTAAATTTATATTTTATTTTTCATTATTTTTAATCCTTTTTCCTTATTATCTTTTTCACTTTTAGTTTCCATTATCCAAATATAGTCTTAATATCTTTTTTTATGATATAGAATGAAGTTATATTCCAAAGAGATACTTACACTAAAACACCCTGTTAAAAAGTTAATTTGAAAGCCATCCAAAACTAAAACTAAGATTGTTGGATGTAAATTTTTAACTATATATGAACTTCCAAAATGACTTACTTTATGTGATTATATAATTGAGTACTTTAAAACAAAAGAGGTTTAAATTGTGATTTTTTATTTTTTATTTTTGAAGAGGAATATATTTTTGTAAGAAGACTTGTAAGATGTGTTTTAAATATTTATTTTAAAGGGTTAATTTCATTGACCTCCTCCAAGTCCGAGGTTTTAGCTAAATACACCTAATCCTTGTTGGTTTGAAATTTCATTACATGATTCCCCTATCATTCTCATTTGATATTTTTATTTATCTCTCCTATAATTCAAAATAAGGAAGATATTTGATGAATTAGTTGTATTTAGCTAAAACATTAAGGGAGGTGAGTGAATTTAACCCTTACTTTAAATTTAAAAGAGACTTGAGCCAAAATCATTTTAATTGCAAATTCAAGGCTTTGACATTAAATAATAAATATAAGATTTTAATTTTTCAATGATAGACCAATAATATATGTGAAAATAATTAAGGCTCTATTTAATTTTTTACCTGAATTTTTAATACATTTAAGATGTTGTAATACTATTTTTTAAATTATTATTTTAATATATTTCATTTGAATAACAAAATTAAAAAAAAATTAAAATTTTACATGATGTACGAAGTCTTTTGCATGAATTTCTATTCAATTTTTATATCTTTATCAAATGTGAAAAGACATGCTAATTCAAATTAACATGTACGACTATGATGCATGATTTATTTCAAGATTCTCGAATTTTGTTTGTTTGTTCTTCTAATCAAGAAGAAGACTAGAAGACCGTTATTATTTTCTTATTATTTTTACTCTTATTGAATAGATTAAGGATTTTTTGAGGAGATACCAAGAAAAATGTCTTCATTAGCACAATAGTTTTTATTTGAAAATGTTGAGGTTCATGCATATAGTAACAAAAATTTCAAGATGCTTGTATATGAGTTTTTCATACTATACTCTATTGTCTTCTTCAAGACATTCCATCTACTCTTTTCCTTTTTAAAAATCATCTACTACTAAAAAAATGATGATTGAACCACTAACCCTATTATCTCTCTCTCCACAATCATTCACTAACCAATCATCAATTGAGGCCATGAGAGAAAGCCCCATAAAATATTACTTTGTATAAGCTTGTGTCTCTCACAAAATATAGTGAATATCAAAGATAATCTTCATTGTATGCATGCCTTTTGAGGACAAACATCTCAATTCAATACAAGTTTTACACTGAAAATTAGATTTGGGAGAGCTGGAGAGGGACAAACATCTCACTAGATATCATTTTAACATAGAAAAACTGATCAATTAACCACAATGAAATCAGAGATCAGCAGCTTAACAAGAAATGAGTCGAGATTTTTCTTTATGGGAACCTCCTCATTCATGAACCTCCTTCAATCAACTTGGTGCATGAAGGTTTCAACAAAGGGGCAATTTGGAAACAGTAAGAATATTCCATCTTGGGTCTTATGTATTGTGCCATAAAAAAAGAGGGGAAGGCTTGTTTAATTGGAATATAGATTTCAATCATTTTGGACAACATGGGGTTGTCTCAAATCTCATTATTTGCTTTGGCAGAACCCTAATTAATTTTTTTGAAGCTTTCAAAGACTTCATTTCAAATCATTATTTATGTCAAAAGAATCCCAACAGAGTCAATACTAACATGCAGTCATGGTGACATATGAAAATCACATGTTTGTGTAAAGCAGCCACCTCTGCTCCAAGTCTATAACACCTTTGCATCACTTGAATTGCATATAGGTACAATAATAGAGAGATTTTCATGAGAAAGAGTTATGCAATTCTGAATTACTTTTTCACACATAATGCAGAAAATGCTTTATCATAGGACTTCCTCTCATTCTCACCGAAAAGTTTTTCAGGTCCAAACTAAGGGTTTATTCAAGATTTTAACAAGTAGATGCACCCTGACAAATATTCTGTTGCGGTAGCTAAAAGGTACAAGGACAAATATGCTTCATCCTAAAAAATTATAGGAAAAATGTGAAAGGAAGGGTAAAGAGAAAGAAAGGGAAAACAAAGAAAAGGGTTTGGGACAAAAGGTTTTTCCTTCATTCTGTATTCAACATGATTTATCTTTTAAACAGAGAAAGAAGATTGAAATAGTAGTGAATTTTAAGGATTGTTTATTTTATTTATTTCCTTGTTTTCTATTCTCATACAAGTTTGGTATTGGGAGAAGAATCAAAATAAAGGGTAGAGAAAGTATGGGCCACAAATGGGGATGATGATGGTGAAGGAGTGCTGAATTCAAATTCTCTGTTTCTATAGAAAGGTTAAACCAGAGCATAAAAAGGGGAAGAGCATCCATAGAATAGAACTTCTAAGAAAATCCTTTTTCCATTCAATATTTTCAAATTTCATCAAACAGATACTAACTACTACTCTACATGCTTTGATTGCTTTGGTAGAGGATGGTCCAAGCACACATACAAATGCAAAATACAGGCTTTAATTGCTGAAATAGAAGAGGTTGGTCCAAGAACATCAACAAGGGCAATGTATGCCTCCATGCACTGACCCAACAAGACAATGATATCAGCAAAGAAGGATACAACTCCATCTCACATCAAGTTCGTAAAAAATAACACTAGGGACTCTTCTATCATGGGAATTTGTTTTGGTGACAACTAAACTCTTTAATAAACACAGTATGAGGCTTGTTGCATGTCAACACCATGATCACGTTGATAATGGAGAAGTCTTGAGGATCAAGGCATATGTTCCTACAAATTAAAAGAAAAAAAAAAGGATTACTTGTGAATCAGTTAAAGCCATAAACTTGAACATATGATCCTAAGAAAAGCATAAAATTTTAGAGCAATCAAATACAGCCACTATTTCACTGATTAGTAATAAAGAACCATGTAGCTGTAAGAGTAAATATGAATCAAATTTGGAATTCCATTACATCTCAATAAAGCTTAAAAAAAACTGTTTTATATGTGGAAGGTGAAGAGTGCTAACAAAAGGAAGCATAATCAAATAACTAATCATCAAGGGAAAAGGATAAAAATAAAGGACTAAATCATTGCAGTCAAAATGAAATCAGTTCTGTTAAAATACAATTTACCCAAATTCCCTTACAGGTTGAACAGCATCTTGCTCAGCACCCTTTTTCTAAATTATTACACATTTCAATTATTTATTAGAGTAAAACAGCAAATAAGAGCAGTCACAGATTTACTGCTTGCCTAACACCCAAATGCATGCAGCTGTTGCACTTATCATGCCAAACCCCTGATGAGAATTCACAAAAGACAAACAGGGAAAGTGATATCTTAAGCAACACTTGAGAAAACTCCAAGCAATTTTACAAGTTCTCTAGGACTTTTAATCAAGTCAAATAAGAAAGGACAGAGCAAGCTTCTACAAGTACAACCAAGCTAATCATGATATACACACAATCTAAAAAAAAAAAATCACCTTTTGGAGTCCTCAAATAACAATCAAAGCAAAACAACGTAGAAAATGAGTGCATTCAAAATGGATTGGTAAGAAAATGAAACGGATTTAAGTTTACTTATGGCCTACTTGACACAGGGTTAATTTCTAGAGAAGAGCTTTGCTAAAAAGATATGTGTAAGGGCTAGGGTGTATATTGGAGAGGAGTCCTCTTCGCTCTTAAGATTTTTGGAGTGGCTAGCGGCCACTTAAGGGTGGGTAATGATGATTGTTTTTTGTATTCTTGTTTTAGGCTTATTTGTATACTCCCTGTATGCTTTGTGGCCTTTGCCCTTTAATATATTTGTGTTTATCTATCAAAAAAAAAAAAAAAAGATGTGTAAAGAAGAGCTTTTATTTAACCTGAAGAAATTTTAAATTTTAAAATCTCTTCCTATATAAGCTCTTTTATAAAAGCATATCCCCCATAACTTTTGAAAAGAACTTTTAGACCTCAATATTCTTCTACTGAATGTGCTTCATTGCATAATCACAAATCCTGTAAAGCTCTTTAGCAGTTATGAAGAGCTTTTAGGGAGTTAAAAAGATAGTACTAAATGGGGGCTTAATATTGGTCTTCAAGCGTTATGTCATTGCATTTGTCTCAATTATTGAAATTACTCAAGGTTCCAGTGTTCTCATTTGGAAAGAAGAAGAAGGCCTTAATATTGGTCTTAAAGACCTTCCACTTCTTTCCAAATGAGAACACTGGAACCTTGAGTAAGAACACTGGAATCTTGCATAATTTCAATAATTGAGCCAAACACAATGTCATAGTGCTTTAAAACCAATATTAATCCTTTTCCTCTTTCCAGATGAGAAAGCTGGAATTGCATGACCAAATTACTCTAATTCAAGGAGCTCTACAGGCAATCCCATATTTTATTAATTCCAGAACTGAAATGGAACCAATGGCATATCAAAAACACCACACATGCCCCTTAACCTTTCAATTAATCATTCAACACTTGAGTATATAGTTGTTAGGATGAGTAGCTGTGGTTTCTGATCTACAACAGTTTAAGTATTTAAACAATTTAATCTCACATGAAGATCTTTTCGTATTCCATCCTTAATTATCCAGAATGAAAAGATTTAGGAATTAAACTATACAAGCAAAAATTTATTGCTTTAATGGATTAAACATTTGCACAATGTTGAAATGATTTAAAAAAAGTACCTGGAACTAAAGTTTTCCCAGCAGTACCTGAAGGGCATTTTCCTCAAGAGACTCATTATCCCCCCAAAGACCTAAATTAGAAAAATTCAAATGAAAACCTTCACAAGAGAACAATGTCGAACGAAGTAACAAAATTTTAGTTAGTAGTGAATATGAATTGGAGTCAAAAGAATTACTAGATGTATTCATGCCATCAAATGTGGCCATGTTGGCAGCTTTAACATCTACATGCAGCTGTCATAAAACAAAACAAATGAGGCATGAATCAGGGGAAATCAAGTCCAAACAGGAAAAAATGTACTGCAGCAAGTAATACCAAAAAGAAGTAATATTGTCATGAAACTTAAGTGTATGAAAAGTATGAGAGATTGTAGAAAACAATATGCAATAGTTCCCTGAGAACCCATGGAAGCAAAAGTTAACAAATAGGAAAGCAAGTATGTGAGTGTGTGTGTCTATATATACATATGTCCACAAATGAAGTAAATAGAATAATGGAATAGATCTCACTCTGCTGGAAAGGATGGCAAAGGGGCTGTCTAATCAGTTAACCTTCAACAGGTCACCTTATTGGTACACGTTGGCCCATACACAAGCTAGGGGCAGAGATGAAATGGTGAGTTCCAACTTCAATTGAGACAGGCAAGGGTTCTAGCAGGCCAGCCAAATATCAACTCCCTTTACTCACATTTTTTTTGGTACTGTTAAGGCATTGTAGTAATAAGTAACTTTGGGAAAATTTCTATACCATGTAGGAGGAATGATCAAACATACTTCTGATGTCAGGAAGCAAAAAGCAAAGGGACTTTCAGCTCTAAATTACAGCTGAAAGCATGTAAATCATCATATGTTACTGAAGAAAACTAAATACTTTATTTTTGAAGGAGAATTTGAGCCTTGTTTAGGATAGGAGATCCCATCCCAAACCCACCATAATACCATCCCTACATATGAAAAAGAAGCGTTTATGTATGTCAATGTTTGAAAGTTGATGTGTGCAAACTCTCGAGGAAAAAGAAATTAAAACTTGAAAGAGATTAAACAACAATGGAGGCAATGAATGCAGTATAATTTTTCAATCATGTAAAATCAAAAGCCATTGTTTTATCATGACAGAGCTCCATGCCCACAACACTATCTTATTAGAAAAAAAGGCACTAGTCAAGAAAATACAAAATCAGACATTTGAACTACCAAATCCACACTCTCAATACTTTTGCAAAGCTCAAAAACAAACCAATGGCGTTTAATCCAAAGAAGGGAACATTGTCCACACGGGGGAACCTGATCTCCCCAGCTGGCAGCACACAGAAGCAGATAAACTGAAGAATTCTCCTGGAAATAATGAAAAGAAGGTGCAGTTGCCACACATCCCACTGATTTAAGATCCCCAACTTTAAATGAAAACATGATCTTGACATGCAAGAATAACTGAGGAACATCAGTCTTAGAAGGACAACTGAGTCTTGGCAACTCAACACAATATCAGACGAGATGCCATAAAAAGATAAACAGTGTATACAGGTAGATAAATCATTGGAAAGGTGAAAAATAAAACAAAAATTCAAGCACTAAAATGATTAAAACAAATAGCCTTGTCCAAGTGATTAAATTATCTTTTATACAATTATCAAACTGGGAGGAGTATTCATGCTAAATTGGAAGATGGAGATAGGCCATCCCAAGTGGAATTTGAGAATTACCTTTGTAGATTTCCAGTTTCTGCCCTGTCTGAATGCCACATTTTTCATTGAAATCTTGAGGGACAACCATGTTGGTGAGCCTAACCTGCTTTCCAAGAGGCAAGTAGTCTTTCCAAGAGACACAGAGATGATGCGTTGAACATGCCAGAGATACAGCCATGTTGTTGTTGCTTTTGTCAATAGACAGCAGGTAAGATGGATAATCACCATATCCTATTCATGTAGCCCAATTGTAAATTTGATCATCATGTCCACAGATACAAAACTACATATTGTGGGTAAGGCTAACTTCTAGGTTACTTAACACAGTAAATTAATGTTGAAGACAGATTAGAACACCAGCCTGTTATGTTTGAATTGTTCTAGCATTTAAATTTATAATCTGCAGTCACCACTCTGAAGCTATACCACATCCATGCAGTTAGTCACATGGCATCCTGGATTAGGAGCACTTTGCAAAACCTCCCAACTATCTAGAAGAATGGCAGACACTGTTTCTCCTTAAACACCTCCTATCATATTTCATTTCATTCCATCAAGCTTGCAGAGTCCACCCTCCTGGCTTTCCATAATCCATCAATCACATACTTGCATGTCAGTGGATTTGGCAAAAGCCCCATTTTCAGCATCATATCCTGGATCTCCAATGACCTAGCAATGTCACCCTTTGCACTGGTAATTCTGATAAGTGCATTAAAACTTTCTGTGTCATGAATTTGGAATTCCTTGGCCAAGAAGCTCAATAGTGATTCTGCTTTATCAATATCATTTTCCCTGCAGTACCCATAAAATAAAGCCCTGCAAATTTCCAAATCAGGTAGAATGCCAGATGCAACCATTTCACCCACTAATGATTCACCCTCCATACTTCTACTTAATCTACTCAAGCAGCCTATAACAGCTCTATAAGTAGCTAAATTGGGCTTTATTTCGTTATCAACCATCTCCATTTTCAGTAGTAAAGCCTCTGCTATACAATCACATTGGCAGAATGATTTGATTAACTCATTATAAATCTCCAACTCAGGCTTGTGGCCATCTTGAGACATTCTCTCCAAAAGGTTCTTGGCTGCAAAAGGCCGATTCTCCCGACACAAAGCCACTATTAGGTAAGAATAAATATCCTGTGATATTGAAACTCCAAATCTCTGAAGCTCCACAACCAAATTCAAAGCTGAAAGAAATTTACCCTCTTTCCCATATCCTTCCACAAGTACCCAACAAGTGAAACTGTCTGGAGAGATCCCATTCCATATCATGTCATGCAACAATGACCTTGATTCTTGCATCTTTCCCTCCTTGCAATAACCATGAATAAGAGTGTTGTATGTTACAATATCTGGACTCAGCCCTCTATGAACCATCCTATGGAAGAGCTGATGAGCTTCTCTCACCCTCCCTTCTTTACAAAGACCATTCATCAAGGCAGTATATGAAACCAAATCTGGCACCACACCCCTCCTATACATGATCTTATACAGATAAAATGCATCATCCAGCCTTCCTTTCCTACAATAGCTATTTATCAGTGTATTATAAGTCACAATATCAGGGTCGAACCCTTCTTCTTCCATCTTCTCTAAGAACTTGTTCACCTTACCTGTATCCCCATCCTTGCATAGAACGTGAGTCAAAATATTAAATGTATACAAATTTGGAGCTATCCCAAATCTTTCCATTTCTTCATAAACTTCCCAACACCGATCAGTATAATTCAGCTTCAACAATCCATTCAAAAGATAATTTGAGGTAATCACAGTGGGGACAAAACCAACCCTTAGCATCCTCCTAAAACTTCTTAAACCCTCTCGAACCCGCCCCATTCTCAGATAGGCCTTAACAAGCATATCGAAGACAACAGGGTCCCAATTACAATCTTCAGTACACAAAATCAAATTTTTGAAAACATCTTCACTGGGCAAATCATCCTTAACCAACTCCACCAATTCACATAAAAATTTCATTGCTTGGGAAAAATTCCTAGACCATGCCAACGTATGAACGACAATACAATAGTTCTGGGTACTGGGTCTCAGACCCAGATCATCTTTTACCCAATTGAAGAAAGAGAGAGCCGTGAAGGAATCAGATTGGCATCTCAACAGAACCCTAGAAATTTCCTGGGCGCCCAGATGAGGGAGAAGCGCATTCACTTCTGTGTGAAGAAGGGCAAGATTGGAATTGTGTTGCTTGAGATTAGAGCAGATGAGATTGACAATGTTGTTGGGGTTTTGGGTTTGGGGGAGAAGGTGATAGAGTGAGTTTGAGATTGAATTGGTTTGAGATTGGTTAAGGGTTTGCAGAGATGAAGAAGAAGAAGAAGAATAGGGAAATTTTGGTATAAAGATGAAGCCCAAAACTGGTAATGAGAGTGGGTATTTGTAGAGATTAAGCTTAATAGCATGGATTGAAGTAGGATTCATAATGGAACTAGCGTACCTAGGGTCCAGATACGGGGGACAAAGCTTTGGAATCCGCAGTTCAGGGGTTTGGAACCGACTTTGTATGAAATAACTGTCAAAACAAATCATTCAGAATCCCCCCCCTCCCCACACTAACCCTAAAATAGAAACGGGTCAAGCCGGCTTGCGACCGGGGATGGGCCGGATGGCAATCAGATGAAGTTTTTTGGAAGGGAAAATTATTAATCCCTAAAAGGAATTTTCAAAAATTGATCATCATAAAATTTCAATCATCTATGATTTGATTAAGTTTAATTATTGTTTTATTATTATTGAAATATTTAAAATAAGGAAAATTTTGTTATAAAATTATGATATAGTACATAAAAATGCTATTCAACTTAAAGTTATTGTTTTTTATTTTCTTAATTTTATAATTTCATGAATGATAAAATGTTCTAAAAATTAGATTAATTAAATGTAAAAAAAAAAAAAATCAATTAGATGACTTTTGATTTAAAATAAACTTTGAATAGATGTAACATTTGGTTTTCAAATATATAACTTTGAAATTATTATTAATATAATAAAAAAAATCTTATGCAACTTAGAAGAAAAAAATATAGGGATAATTCTCTATCTCCTAATACTCTTTTTCTTTTCTTTTCTTTTCTTTTTTAAGTATTAAAAAAAAGAAAAAAGAACAACCATATTATAGAAAGTGTTAGAAAAAGTGAGAATATTGTTTTCCAAAAAAAACACACAAATTTAAGGTTATTAAATTTTTTAATATTATACATTCTTACCAGAAATTTTCAACTTTTTTGGAGGGTACTTAAAAAAAGAAAGAGCAACCATTTTATAACAAGTGTTGAAAAGAGAATGTTGTGAAATTAGTTTGATTAAACTATGTTACACCTTCTTTCTTTTTTTTCTTTTTTTCTTTTTTTAAGAAAAAAAAAAGATAATTTAATGTTATTTAATATTTTACTTTACACATTCTTATTAAGAATTTTCAAAATTTATTTCCCTTAGGGTCTTCATATATTTAAAAAGCCCAAGACATAACTAAGGTATTGTACACAGTCAACAATGTTCTTCTCCGGCTAACTTCTTCCAGATAAGCAACAAATGTTTCTGTAATAAAGTGTGTTCGGAGGCAAGTAGCAAATGTTTCTGCAATAAAGTGTGTTCAAATGGTTTTTTCAGATACACCCCTTTGAAGCTTAAGTCAATTTTTTGGAAGAGACAGACAATAGCATAGAAAGCTTTTTTTTCATCCCTGAATTCCAATATATAATGGTTTTTTATATTAACAAAGTTGTAACATTTCATGTGCTTCTTTACTACTTTAAATGTTAATAATTAGTCTTATAAACAACGATTTTCAAGCTTAAAGTTAGACATTTATACTTGTAATTTACTATTTGTATAATGGTTCGAAATATTTATTACTTGTGCAATGAGTATGGATATTGCCCAGATAACCCCTTGCATGACTAACACCTAGACAAATAAGGAACTTATACCTTGGTGGTTGCGGGGTCCCACATAAGGCGTAAAATTTTTCTACAATTTAGGCATAATGTGCAACACAAGACACATGCTTGAATGAAGTGAAGTGTGACCTGATTTGCATGTCAATTTTATACTAATTCAATTAATTAAAAATTTAAAACTTCAAACATTTACAATAAGCATTTAATAAAAAGGTGTTAGAAAAAATAGGCTAATCAAACTTAAGGTAATCACCTCAAAGGGGGGCAGGTGAATAAGGTAATGGTTTCTTTTGTAAAATTAAATTATGTGAATGTAAAAGAGATTTATATACAAATATATAATAAAACGATATAAAAACAATTATATATACAGTAAAAGAGTGAGGAAGAGATAATGCAAACACGAGTTTTTTATAATGGTTCAACGCAACTCGACCTACGTCCATTCTCCCCTAACTTCAATCTCAAGCTTGAGATTCCACTAATAAAAAAATGATTATAAGTTGTAATATTTAGTAACCATTTTGTCATTTTAGATTAACCAATTGTTTCTCTTCGATGATGTTGAGGAGGTGTGACAGTGAACGACAAGAAATAGAAATACATTATTAATAATAAAAGATTCATAGAATAAAAATGTGTTTGATAGTAATTTTAGAAAGTATTTTTAGTCTTTTTAACACTTGAATTTTTTTATCTTTCAAGTATTAAATAGGTTAAAAACACTTTTTAAAATCATTGTCAAATGCACACCAAAAGTGTGTTTGACAGTAATTCTAGAAAACGTTTTTATCGTTTTTAACACTTGAATGATAAAATTTTTCAAGTATTAAAAATGTTAGAAATGTTACTTAGAATTATTATCAAACAGACTCTAAATTATAATTTATAAAAATATTTAAGTAAATGATAACCTGATTTTAAGATAATAAAATTCTTATTTGATGGAACTTATTTGTTTAAGTGATTATTTGGGAGTGTTTTTAAGGGAGTGAAAAGTGTTTTTTAATAATTAAAAGTATTTTTATTATAAAAGAAAACATGTATTTATTAAAGTTTTAAAAATTAAAGAATTATTTGAAATGATTTTTGGACTAATATTTTATAAGACATCACTAAAATATTATTAAAACTATATTTTTATTGTAAATTCAAACATTAACAACCTTTATTTTTAATAATAGTTTACTTTGATAACATTATTAACAGAAATATTAAATACTAAAAACACATTTACAAAATCATCATTTTAAGAATAATTCTAAAATTTTGAAATTCCGTTTGTTCTTGGATACATAATTGTATTGAAAAATATTACATACAAATTATTATATTTGCTTTAAAAAAAAGAAGTAAAAATGAGAAAATATCACTTTTTTAAATAATAATGTTATTGCATCCATTTTTTTGTTACTTGATTTATCTCTTTGTATTTGGAATCAAGGAAGCTTGGAGAAGAAAAAAAAAAGAATTAAAGCCTTGATTTTTTGCATTCAAGAAATAAAAATTTTGTGAGAGAAAATTTGAATTAATTTAGGAATAATTTTTTTTTAATGAAAAACATGAAATTTGTAGAGAGAAACAACCTTAAAATTTAAAATATTATATTGCTTTTTACAGAAATATTTCTTTTACTATTGAGTTTAAAATGAAAAGTCAGTGGGGATATTATGCTTGTCTCCTCCATGTAGGTTGAACGGAAATGGACACATATAGAAAGCTGGTATCTGTGAAATCAAGGGCCTTCTTTTTGGGCAAGTTAACAAATATTTTTAAAATGAATTCTTACTTTTTATTTTAAGTTGGAAGCCGGCAGCTCTGTCGTTTGCTGAATACAACCGGCGGGATGATTCATGATTATATATTTATATTAAAACTCATTAATTTAATTAGATTGCCAAAGCTGAGCACCTCCGCTTATCAATGGTTCCGCCTGGATCATTCTTCGCTAGATTCAACACATAAACACCTTTCCGCACAGCCATTTCTGATCTTGTGGTTTCAATTATTATTCCCTGCTTATCTGCAACATGGCTGAATCGTTTGCTTTTGCCATAGCTGACGGAGTTTTGGGGAAGTTGGGCTCTGCTCTCATCCAAGGAGTCGGCCTTGCTTGGGGTGTTCAAACCGAGCTGGAAGAGCTCAGGGATACTTTATCCACCATCCACGCCCTGCTCTTAGACGCTGAGGAGAAGCAAGCAACCAATCGTCAGATTAGCGATTGGCTTGGAAAGCTCAAACTCGTCCTTTATGATGCAGAGGATGTGCTCGATGAATTTGACTATGAAGCTTTGCAGCAGCAGGTGGTGGCCAGCGGAAGCATTACAAAAAAGGTACGCAGTGTCATTTCCAGTCCAAAATCGCTAGCGTTCCGTCTTAAGATGGGCCGTAGAGTGAAGAACATTAGAGAGAGATTAGACAAAATTGCAGCTGATAAGTCTAAATTCAATCTCAACGAGGGTGTTGCAGACAGGCGTGTAGTGCCAAGCAAACGGGAGATGACCCACTCCTTTGTTCGTTCTTCCGATGTTATCGGGAGAGACCATGATAAGGAAAATATTGTTGGACTTTTAAAGCAATCTAGTGATACTGAGAATGTTTCTATTATTCCCATAGTTGGGATTGGGGGGCTAGGCAAGACAACTCTGGCTAAACTTGTGTATAACGATGAGAGGGTGGCGGGCCATTTCCCAATTAAGATGTGGGTTTGTGTGTTAGATGAGAGTGATATTGAAAATCTGGTGAAGAAAATCCTTAAGGAGATGAAAGGTGATGAAAAGTACAGTGACTTCTCCATGGAGCAGTTGCAGAGTCATCTTAGAAATGCATTAGATGGTGAAAAGTTCTTGCTGGTTTTGGATGATGTGTGGAATACAGATCGTGAGAAGTGGCTTAAGCTGAAGGACTTGCTCATGGACGGTGCCAATGGAAGCAAAATTCTTGTAACTACACGCAAGAAATCAGTTGCTTCAATCATGGGCACTTTTCCCATGCAAGAATTAAAGGATCTTTCCCATGAGGATTGTTTGTCTTTATTTGTGAAATGTGCATTTAAGGATGGAGAAGATAATCAATATCCAAACCTTCTAAAAATTGGGGACCAGATTGTTGAGAAATGTGCAAGGGTTCCTCTTGCTGTGAGAAGTTTAGGGAGTTTACTTTATTCAAAAAGGGGTGAACATGATTGGGTATCCATTAGAGATAGCGAAATTTGGAAATTAGAACAAGGTGAAAATGGTATTATGGCTGCATTAAGGCTGAGCTATTATGATTTGCCTCATCACTTGAAACAATGTTTTGCCCTTTGTTCGATATTTCCCAAAGATTTCAAATTTGATAATAAGTTCTTGATCCCATTTTGGATAGTGCAAGGCCTCATTCAATTATCTGGACAAAATGCAAGAATGGAGGACATTGGCGAGACATATATTAATGAACTATTATCGAGATCTTTCTTTCAAGATGTTGAGCAGTTGACACCAGGAGTACTATATGAATTCAAAATGCATGATCTTGTACATGAACTTGCCATGTTTTTTGCACAACCTGAGTACTTCACACTAAGTTTTCATAGTTAAGATATCCCCAAAAGGACTCAACATGTTGCATTTTCTAATATTGATTGGCCAAAAGAAGAGTATGAAGCTTTAAGATTTTTGGAGAAGCTAAACAATATTCGTACTGTTTATTTCCAAATAAAAAATGCAACACCTAGAAGCAAATCATTTGTTAGTGCTTGCATCTTGAGATTCAAATTTATATGGGTGTTAGAGTTAACTAACTCTAGTTTTGAAAAGCTGCCTAATTCGATCAGTAGTTTAAAGCATCTAAGATACTTGAGCCTAAATGGGAATAAGAGCATCAAGAAACTCCCTAATTCCATTTGCAAGTTGTACCATTTGCAAACTTTGATGCTAGGTTAATGTTCAGAACTTGAAGAATTCCCAAGAGGCATATGGAGTATGATCAGTTTGAGGATGTTGATAATAACAATGAAAGAAAAGGATTTATCGAGAAAGGAAAAAAGGTTAAGATGCTTGAATTCTCTTCAAATTTTACAATTTGTTGATTGTCTCAATTTGGAATTTTTGTTTGAAGGAATGAAAAGCCTTATTGCACTTCGAATATTAAGTATTAGCAATTGTCCAAGTTTGGTTTCTTTGTCACATAGTATAAAACTCCTAACTGCATTAGAGGTTCTGGTGATTAGAGATTGTGAAAAAATTGAATTCATGAATGGAGAAGCAGAAGGGCAAGAAGAAGACATTCAAAGCTTTGGAAGCCTAAAACTTTTGAGGTTTATAAATTTGCCAAAGTTTGAGGCTTTACCCAAGTGGCTTCTTCATGGACCAACTTCGAACACTCTATACCATTTGCAAATTTGGAACTGCTCGAATTTTAAAGGATTGCCAAACAATGGTCTGCAAAAGCTCACATCCCTTAAAAAATTGGAGATTAAAGATTGTCTTGAATTGATTGGAAGATAGAAACTTGAAACATGGGAGGATTGGCAAAAAATGGCTCAGATACCTGAAATATATCTTGATGGACAAAAAATTGTATCATCAACCAATAATTAGGTAAGAGAGAATTTTCATTTCAGTCTATTTTCTTATTTATTCATTTGACATTTTATGAGCCTCATTTATCTAGTTCTTGCTCTTACTTTTATTCTTATGAGTTCAATGCTTGTGTCAAGTTATTTAATTATTTTTTCAAATCGAGTTTCTCTTATAATTCTTTTATGATATGTATAAATCAAAGTTCATACTTTCTTTGGAATATATAACCTTAATGTTATGTTGGTTCCAAGAAAGTATTAAATAAATAAAAATATTTTTTTTTTCATATTTGGTTTCATCATGAAAAATATGAAAAAAAAAATCGAACCTAATTAAAGTTAGTTAGAAACTTATATAGTTTTAAATTATTTAATCTTTATATAAAAGATGTAAAATGGGTTAAATAAGCTAGAAGTAATATATAAAAATAATTTATTAACTTTAAATCCATTTTTTTTATTCACTTTTTCCATGATATTATGTTTGAATCAATTGTTGTATTGAGATATCGACTTCAAATGAAGGCTAGTAAATGTCAAAGATAATTATTTATGCTAAAGATGACCTTACACTGGATACCAAACAACTCTCTGTCGATTCTTATCAGTGATAGTGGACATTCTCTTTCTCTAATTTTTATTTTTTAATTTCTTTTCATAATTTTTAATGATATTAATCTTTCTATTTTGTTTTTGGAAAAATAAAATAAAAAATAAAAAAACAGGTGGTGTAGGTGAGAAATGTGGTTCCACTGCGATTGGATGAGAGTTGAGCTAGACCAGGAAGACTGATCAAAGCTATTGTTTTTCTCTTCGTTGCTTTGCTTAATCAAACTCCTTGATTTGTTTTTATCAGTGGGTGCTGGCTTCTTGATTCCCATTCGTGTTCAGTTTGGAATAGTATGTATCCTTATTGGCGAAGGAGATATCATCTTTCTTATCTCCTTTCACCTTGACTTGGGGGATATTTCTTTCTTGCCTTTTTCTTGACTAATTTGGTGTCATCTACTTGATTCTTCATCTTTTGAATTCAAGACTTTTATTTGTCTTATTTTCCATGATATTATATTTGAACCCGTTGTTATTGAGATATTGACGACTAATCATAAATGTCTATGCTCTGAAATAATCTTTTAGTGTGTACCAAAATGTTTATTGGGATAATTGTTTTTAAAAATAGTTTTCTACTGTTTGAAACCACATTGAGAATTTTATTATAAAAAAAATTATTAGTGTTATGTTTTTCTAAACTTATTTCACTTATTTTTCCTCATTTGTATAACAATTAAATAATTTTAAAATATATAAATTTCTAATTAATTTTAATTATATTTGATTTTCTTTTATATTTTTCATGGTGAAATCAAACATAAGAAATTTATTTTACATACCATTTCTTTTTTCATTTTCTTAATAATTTTTGAAAATCAAACATAACTTATGGATTTAGAGTCTAGCCTAAATTTTTTTTTGAATGGGTCATATCATTTTAATTAAATAGTTAAATACTCTAGCTATATTTCTTCTTGTTTTTCAACCTTTCCTAGACAATTTCTTATTCATATTGAAAGTAAAAAAAAAAATATTTTATAAAAAAAGTATAGGGTTGAGGAGAAGTATTATTAATATATACTTTTTTTTAACATAACACTTTCGAATAAGACTTTTTTTTTTTCAATATAAAATATTAAATCCATTGAAAAAACAAAATTTTGATGACCCTCAATCTTTTCAAGAGGAGGCCTTTGGCAATTGCAGTAGTAGCTTGAGATTTTGGGTTGCCCTTTCCGTAACCAAATGATAAGCCACAGACAAGATTGCTAGTAGTTTGGGATTGATTATGACCTAAGGGGGTATTTGGTACGTCGGAATAGGGAATGGAAATAATATTTTGTTTCCTTTCCTATTTTTTAGTGGAATGGAATAAATTTGATGATTTCATTTCTAGCATTTGGATGAACTTAGGAATGCAAGATTGGAATAATTATTTGTTTCCATTCCAATGTTTGATAATAATAGGAATGGAAATGAAAAAGAAATAAATTTACAATAATATCCTTACATAAAATTTAAAATATTTTTTTATTTTTACTTTTATTTTAAAAAAATAAAATTTGAAAGGTTTTTTGTTATTAAATAATAAGACTAAAAATATATATATACTCAATAAATAAAAAATTAACCATAAAAAATCGTATAACCCTAATGCACAAATATTCAATTATTATTTTTATTAAAAATTTGAATAATTTGTCATGCTTAAGTACTTATAAAATTATATTTTTCAAAAAAAAATTATTTATTATAATATTTAAATTCTCAAAGCTAGCAAATGTTTTTCCTATTTTCAAAAGAGGAAATAAAAGAATTCAAATTTATTCTAATTTTCAACAAGTATCATATCCGATAAAATCTATAACCTTAAAAAATTTTAAATATTCGTTTTTTTTTATCAAAATTTTAAATAATTTGTCATGCAAAAAAAGCTATAGAATTATATTTTACGGAGAAAAAAAAAAAGAGAAAAAAAATATAAGAACATATAAATTGTCAAAGCTACCAAATACTTATTTCTTATTTGCAAGAAAGGAAATAAAAAAACACAAACTAGGAAACGCAGCAGATTTTCTGCGAGATGGCAGAATCCATAGCTTTAACTAGGAAATGAAGACGCCGATAATAATAAACAAAGGGGAAAAAAAAACAAAAGTTTTGTTTTTGTTTTTTTTTTTTCTTTTTATTTTTTTCCTAACCATTAAAAATTTTCAATATTGTAAACATGTGAAATCGAAAAATCTTTTTCCAACCATTTCAATTTTTCTCTCCAGTTTCCATTAATACAAGATAAAGAAACATCAAAGATTTCAAACATAAATTAATAAAAAAAAATTAATCAATTTATAGAGAAGAAGAAACACATATAAAGAAGTAGAAGAAGAAAGAGAAAATAAGGTAAACCTGATCGAAGATGTAGAAAGGAGTTTTCAGAACCTAGTTGTAGCAAACAATGACGAATCCTAGATCCAACAATTAAAATGAACATCCAAAACCCTATAAATTAGAAATTGATTTTTTTTTTTAAATATCGTGGAAGGTTTAATTGATTCAATTTGGAAGAATCACTTGTTGCAGAGAATTAGATGATGAGTGGGTCTCTAGCTTTGCAAAGAAGATAAGAAGTGGATGATGAATGGATCTCTACCTTTACAAAGAAGATAAACATCGGGTTTGAAGAACAAGATAAAAGGGTAAAATAGTAATTTAGGTTATTTTATATTATAAAATAGGTTTAATGAATCAGAATACCACCTACTTTTAATGAATGCAAATCCGACTCATAAGTTGGATTTGATTTCTACCGGAATAATTTTTTATTTCATTTCCGCTTTCTTAACATTTATCCAAACATAGGAATAAGGGAGAAAATGAATGAGATGTCTATTCCCACTCCCTATTCCCGTGTACCAAACACCCCCTAATTGTATAAATTAATAAAATTTACTATTTTACCCATAACTTTCTTGTCCTGCAAAATTTAAAAATATACTTGCATGGATCCAACTACATTCTTAGCCCTCAACTACACTTGTTGGTGCAAGCATCATATATTTCCTAGGGACTTTAAGTATTCAAACATTTGACCAAAGGAGCCAAACCCCTCTTCTACTCAAAATGTGCCATGTTCAAGAAAAGAATGTGGGAATATTTTGGTTGCTCACTTGTCAAGCATTGAATCCAATTCTAACCATGGCCATGGGTTTCTCACTTGTGAAGTATGGAATCCCATCAAAAGAATGTGACCATAGACTTCTCACTTGGGAGGTATTGAATCTTTGGAGGAGAGTTGTCCAAATTAAGCTAAGATCGATCTAGAAAAATAATATTAATGAAGAAGCCTTGGTTTAAAGCTTTGGATCTTTTATTTCTAATATTGTCTACATTGATTGAAAACATAAAATTTGTTAAAGATTAATTACAAGCATTAATTTACCATGTTCTAAGTTTTGGATCACATGCTAATTGTGTTAATTTTATATAGTCTAAAAGATTGTGATTAATAATAATGAAATCCAAGAGAGCCAAGTTGACTGCCCTGCATATTTTTCTCGACAAACAGTCGAAATTAACCTCTTCTTGATTTTCTTTTAAAAAGAAAATTTCTACCACTCAACACACGTACATTTAATATTGGGTAAAGGGTGGGCAACCAAATTGCTTTTCCAAGTGCCTTTGGATAAAGGATATCGTCCAGAACCAAACAAGACTTTGTGATCTAACTCTCAAAAATTTTACAAAAATCATTCGTCGTCCTAATCGTTTTTCCGCACACCCATTTCTCTTGTGGTTTCAATTATTCCTTGTGTCTCTGCAACATGGCTGAATCATTTGCCTTTGCCATAGCTGACAGAGTTTTGGGGAAGTTGGGCTCTGCCCTCATCCAAGAAGTTGGCCTTGCCTGGGGTGTTAAAACCGAGCTGGAAGAGCTCAACGATACTTTATCCACCATCCGAGCGGTGCTCTTAGATGCTGAGGAGAAGCAAGCCACCAGCCATCAGCTGAGAGATTGGCTGGGAAAGCTCAAAGTTGGCTTTTATGATGCTGAAGATATTGTCGATGAATTTGAATATGAGGCCTTACGCCAGAAAGTGGTGGCTAGTGGGAGTTTTAAAACCAAGGTATGCAGTTTCTTTTCAAGTCCAAAGTCACTTGCATTCAATCTTAAGATGGGTCATAGGGTGAAGAAGATAAGAGGGAGATTGGATAAAATTGCAGCTGATAAGTCAAAATTTAATCTCATCGAGGGTGTTGCAAACACGCCTGTTGTGCTAAGCAAGAGGGAGATGACCCACTCCTTTGTCCGAGCTTCCGATGTTATCGGGAGAGACGATGATAAAGAAAATATTGTTGGGCTTTTGATGCAACCTAGCGTTACTGAGAATGTTTCTGTAATTCCCATAGTTGGGATTGGGGGGCTAGGCAAGACAACTCTGGCTAAACTTGTGTATAATGATGAGAGAGTAGTGGGGCAATTCTCCACTAAAATGTGGGTTTGTGTGTCAGATGAGTTTGATATTGAAAAGCTTATAAAGAAAATCCTTAAGGAGATCAGGAAAGGTGATGAAAGTTACAGTGACTCCTCCATGGAGCAGTTGCAGAGTCATCTTAGAAATGCATTAGATGGTGAAAAATTCTTGCTGGTTTTGGATGATGTGTGGAATACGGATCGTGAGAAGTGGCTTAAGCTGAAACACTTGCTCATGGACGGTGCCAATGGAAGCAAAATTCTTGTGACTACACGCAAGAAGTCAATTGCTTCAATCATGGGCACTTTTCCCATGCAAGAAATAAAGGGTCTTTCTCATGAGGATTGTTTGTCTGTATTTGTGAAATGCGCATTTATGGATGGAGAAGATAAACAATATCCAACCCTCTTAAAAATTGGGGACCAGATTGTTGAGAAATGTGCAGGGGTTCCTCTGGCTGTGAGAAGTTTAGGGAGTTTACTGTATTCGAAAAGGGGTGAACGGGATTGGGTATCCATTAGAGATAGCGAAATATGGGAATTAGAACAAAATGAAGATGGTATTATGGCTGCATTAAGACTGAGCTATTATGATTTGCCTTATCACTTGAAGCAATGCTTTGCTCTTTGTTCCTTATTTGCCAAAGATTTTGAATTTAGTAATGTTGTTTTGATCTCAATTTGGATGGCAGAAGGCCTCATTCATTCATCGGGACAAAATGCCAAAATGGAGGATATTGGTGAGAGATATATTAATGAGCTATTATCGAGATCTTTCTTTCAAGATGTTGAGCAGCTGATACCAGGAGTAGGATATACATTCAAAATGCATGATCTTGTACATGATCTTGCGATGTTTTTTGCACAACCTGAGTGTTTAACACTAAATTTTCACAGGAAAGATATTCCAAAAAGGGTTCAACACGCCGCATTTTCTGATACCGAGTGGCCCAAAAAAGAGTCTGAAGCTTTAAGATTCCTGGAGAAGCTGACTAATGTTCATACCATTTATTTTCAAATGGAAAATGTGGCCCCTAGAAGCGAATCATTTGTTAAGGCATGCATCTTGAGATTCAAATGTATACGAATATTGGATTTACAAGACTCTAACTTTGAAGCATTGCCTAATTCTATTGGTAGTCTGAAGCATCTAAGATACTTGGACCTAACTGGGAATAAGAGAATCAAGAAACTCCCTAATTCCATTTGCAATCTATACCATTTGCAAACTTTGTTACTCTTACAATGTTCAGAACTTGAAGAATTACCAAGAGGCATAGGGAGTATGATCAGTTTGAGGATGGTATGTATAACAATGAAACAAAGGGATTTATTTGGAAAGGAAAAAGGGTTGAGAAGCTTGAATTCTCTTCAACATTTACAGATTGTTGAGTGTCTCAATTTGGAATTTTTGTCTAAAGGAATGGAAAGCCTTATTGAACTTCGAATATTAGTCATTTTCGATTGTCCAAGTTTGGTTTCTTTGTCACATAGTATAAAATTCTTGACTGCATTAGAGGTGTTGGTAATTGACAATTGTCAAAAACTTGAATCCATGGATGGGGAAGCAGAAGGGCAAGAAGACATTCAAAGCTTTGGGAGCCTACAAATTTTGTTCTTTGGTGATTTACCACAATTGGAGGCTTTACCAAGGTGGCTTCTTCATGGGCCAACTTCTAACACTTTACATCAATTACATATTTCAAATTGCCCAAGCTTGAGAGCATTGCCAGAAAGTGGGTTGCAAAAGCTCGTATACCTTCAAAAACTTGAGATTCAAGATTGTCCTGAATTGATTGGAAGATGCAAACCTGAAACGGGGGAAGATTGGCAAAAAATCGCTCATATACCTAAAATATATCTTGATGGAGAAAAGATTGCATCGTTAACCAATAATTAGGTAAGGGAGAACTCTTAAATTCTAGTTTATTTTCTTATTAATTTCACACGGCACTTTGTTACCCTCATTTATCTAGTTCTGATTTTTAATTTTATTCTTTTAGTATGAAGTGTAATCCTCAATGCGTCATTTGGTTTAAATGGTTTTTGAGACTAAATTTGTATTATAGTTTTTTATAACATTTATAAATCAAAGTTTATGATTTCTTTAGCATATATAATCTTAAGAAAGAAGGGGGAAAAAAAATGAAGCACAGGCAACCAAATAAACTTTGATGGGTATTTCCATAGAGAGAGAGATATAAATGTTGGAAATATTGTTACCAGAGTTTGTAATTTCTTGTATCTAATCAAATGTGGCTCTTCTGCTTTGATTGGGTGATGCGGTTGGAAGTTGGAAATATTGTTACTAGAGTCAGACTAGTCATTTCTTTTAAGTATCTATTCATCTCATTGCCTTTTCTATTGAGAATGTTTAATTTGTCGATTTTCCATGATATTATGTTTGAATCTGTTGTTGATATTGAGATATTGGCAATTAATGAAAGGTAGCATATGTTAAGGATAATAATCTATGCTCTGAAGATGACCTCTCCCGGTTGCCCATTCTTTAATAGTGACAGAGGGCATGCATTCTCTTCTTCTAGTTGTCAATTTCTTTCCATAAAATTTTAATGATATTGGTCTTTCTATCTTGTTGTTGGAAAATAAAAATACAAACAGGCGGACTGGGTGAGAAATGGAGAGTTGACCTGGAAATGGAGGACTAATCAAATATGGTTCTTCTGCTATGATTGGATGATGCGGTTGGAATTTGGAAGTTGGAAGAGAGTTGATGGAGCTGGAAATGGAGGACTGATCAAAGCTAGTGTTTGGGTCCTTGCTTGCTTACCAGTCTTTTTCTTGATTCTTAACTTGTTGCTTCAGTGCTGAATTCTGGAGTGGTGTGCTTGTTTATTATTTGTCTTATTTTCACATAGACTCATGTGTAAGGTTGCTTTGGTTGTTTGGAGTTTGGAGTGTGAACTTTGATTTAGTTTACAATAAAAGATTGATGGATTCATTTATCAATCAAATATATGAATGATAATATACGATTCTAATTTAGTTTACACATTATTGGCAAAATATAAATGACAATACACGATTTTGATTTGCCTCTTTGACCTGGAGGATGTTTCTTACATACATTTGATTTTTTTTCCTTTTTCTTTTTCTTTTTCTTTTTCTCTGCTCTAACCAATGAATTGGAACTTAGGAAAAAAAATATATCTTCCTTCAATCCATGTCTCGATTTCTGGCCATGTTAAGATTTTTTTGCCGAGCAACATCCAATCTTTGAAAGCATGATTTTCTTTTGATTCTAAGCCCCTCATAATATAATTTTGTTTTCTAATTAATGTGTTTGAAAATGTTAAAGAGAATGTTTTGGAAGATAATCTTATTCATTTTGGTAGCTATTTTGAAAAGCATGTAAAATATTTTTTTCAAAAATAATTTTATAAAATTAGAGATCAATAAAACAAAAGAAATTAAAAAAAATAAGTATTTTTTAAAATAATTGGTTAAAAGAAATAAAATACTCTTCATATTTATGAATTTATCATTTTCTATGTTTTTATTTGAAGAATAACTCATTTTTTACATAAATGTCCTTTGTTATTTCAAGTATTTACAATATATAATAAAAGAAATAATTATTTTTACATGAAAACAATAATAAGTGTATTTCTATCCAAATTAGGCCAAAAAAATTATTAAGGGTTATATTTTCAAAATTAGGTTTCCAATAACCTTTTAATTAAATAATCCATAATTTTCCTGAGATGGTGTATGACTTTATTAGAGATAGAACTTTCTTATATTAAGAAGAAAATTTGAAAGTTTAAAATTACATTCCGAATTGAGTATCTACAATTAAGATATAAAATGCAAATTTCTAAAATGGTGTAATGAGATCCGTTATATAATATCATAGCTTTTCTATTTTTACCCCTTAAATTTGTAAGAAAAAATTATTTATTTTGAGGAGTTGATTTATAAAATAATTTCAGGTCTCATGATAAAAGTTTATTCTTTCACATTCTGTTTTACAAAGGCAAGTCCCAAATAAAATCAATAAAATATAAATTATAAAAATATGATGTTCCAATAAAATATAAATTATAAAAATATGAGGTTGGGGTCAATTGGAATTTCAAATAAATGACAAACTTTTAGTACAATTTGGAAAAACAATGTTTTATTCTATAAAAGGAATTGAAAAAAAATTCAAACTTCTCATAAGTGAATGGATTTAATTTTATGTTTTAAGAAAGAAAAATCATAAATTGAAACTTCATTATTAATATTCCCCTTGTTTTAATGATTGAAAAAGTAATTTATAATCTCTAGAAGAATTATAATAAATTTAGTAATAATTTATTAAATAATATTTATAAAAATCATATTTATTTATAATTAAATAAAATATTATTTTTATTGAGACCCCTAAGATTTAGTGTAGATATACTAAAATATCGGAAGTATTCAATTTTATCATTTAGTGTTTCTATAAATATATTTCATATATAAATTTTATATTTTAAATAGTAAAATTTAATTTTTAGAGAACTGTTGAATGCTACTTTCCAAAATATTTTTACTTAAAATCCCTCTAAAAAAGGTAAATTTGGTAAATAAAATAAATTTATTAAAGCATTAATTGATGAAATTTAAAACCGATCATGATTGAGACAAAACCTTAGGCCTGAGTGAAATTAACCCTTAAACAAACCAAAAAAAAATTCTCTCCTCTTGTGAGCATCAATGTGAATTTTTTTTGTTTTGTTTAAGGGTTAATTTAAGAGCATCAATGAAAATTTAAGAGCACCGCTCATTGATGCTCATAAGATAATCAATGAGCGGTCCACAAGTGACTTCCTTGGACAATAAAAAAGTTTCCAATCCTTTACACACGTCCCTTTATTACTGGATGAATTGATTATAGGGACAGAAGCGTCATTACAATGTGTTAACATTGACCCGAGCATCGACTTTGCCAAGAATCATTTCAGATCTCGGATCTCTGATTCTCAATTGACCTTTCCCATTCCCAAACAACCACCATCTCTTCAATTCCCTGCTTCTCTGCAACATGGCTGAATCATTTGCCTTTGCCATAGCTGACAGAGTTTTGGGGAAGTTGGGCTCTGCCCTCATCCAAGAAGTTGGCCTTGCCTGGGGTGTTAAAACCGAGCTGGAAGAGCTCAACGATACTTTATCCACCATCCGAGCGGTGCTCTTAGATGCAGAGGAGAAGCAAGCCACCAGCCATCAGCTGAGAGATTGGCTGGGAAAGCTCAAAGTGGCTTTTATGATGCTGAAGATATTGTCGATGAATTTGAATATGAGGCCTTACGCCAGAAAGTGGTGGCTAGTGGGAGTTTTAAAACCAAGGTATGCAGTTTCTTTTCAAGTCCAAAGTCACTTGCATTCAATCTTAAGATGGGTCATAGGGTGAAGAAGATAAGAGGGAGATTAGATAAAATTGCAGCTGATAAGTCAAAATTTAATCTCATCGAGGGTGTTGCAAACACGCCTGTTGTGCTAAGCAAGAGGGAGATGACCCACTCCTTTGTCCGAGCTTCCGATGTTATCGGGAGAGACGATGATAAAGAAAATATTGTTGGGCTTTTGATGCAACCTAGCGTTACTGAGAATGTTTCTGTAATTCCCATAGTTGGGATTGGGGGGCTAGGCAAGACAACTCTGGCTAAACTTGTGTATAATGATGAGAGAGTAGTGGGGCAATTCTCCACTAAAATGTGGGTTTGTGTGTCAGATGAGTTTGATATTGAAAAGCTGGTAAAGAAAATCCTTAAGGAGATCAGGAAAGGTGATGAAAGTTACAGTGACTCCTCCATGGAGCAGTTGCAGAGTCATCTTAGAAATGCATTAGATGGTGAAAAATTCTTGCTGGTTTTGGATGATGTGTGGAATACGGATCGTGAGAAGTGGCTTAAGCTGAAAGACTTGCTCGTGGACGGCGCCAATGGAAGCAAAATTCTTGTAACTACACGCAAGAAGTCAACTGCTTCAATCATGGGCACTTTTCCCATGCAAGAAATAAAGGGTCTTTGTCATGACGATTGTTTGTCTTTATTTGTGAAATGCGCATTTAGGGACGGAGAAGATGAGTATCCAAACCTTTTAAAAATTGGGGATCAGATTGTTGAGAAATGTGCAGGGGTTCCCCTTGCTGTGAGAAGTTTAGGGAGTTTACTGTATTCGAAAAGGGATGAATGGGATTGGGTATCCATTAGAGATAGCGAAATATGGGAATTAGAACAAAATGAAGATGGTATTATGGCTGCATTAAGACTGAGCTATTATGATTTGCCTTATCACTTGAAGCAATGCTTTGCTCTTTGTTCCTTATTTCCCAAAGATTTTGAATTTGGTAATGTTGTTTTGATCTCAATTTGGATGGCAGAAGGCCTCATTCATTCATCGGGACAAAATGCCAAAATGGAGGATATTGGTGAGAGATATATTAATGAGCTATTATCGAGATCTTTCTTTCAAGATGTTGAGCAGCAGACGCCAGGAGTAGGATATACATTCAAAATGCATGATCTTGTACATGATCTTGCGATGTTTTTTGCACAACCTGAGTGTTTAACACTAAATTTTCACAGTAAAGATATTCCTAAAAGGGTTCAACACGCCGCATTTTCTGATACCGAGTGGCCCAAAGAAGAGTCTGAAGCTTTAAGATTCCTGGAGAAGCTGAATAATGTTCATACCATTTATTTTCAAATGGAAAATGTGGCCCCTAGAAGCGAATCATTTGTTAAGGCATGCATCTTGAGATTCAAATGTATACGGATATTGGATTTAGAAGACTCTAACTTTGAAGCATTGCCTAATTCTATTGGTAGTATGAAGCATCTAAGATACTTGGACCTATGTGGGAATAAGAGAATCAAGAAACTCCCTAATTCCATTTGCAATCTATACCATTTGCAAACTTTGTTACTCTTAGAATGTTCAGAACTTGAAGAATTACCAAGAGGCATAGGGAGTATGATCACTTTGAGGACGGTATCTATAACAATGAAACAAAGGGATTTATTTGGAAAGGAAAAAGGGTTGAGAAGCTTGAATTCTCTTCAACATTTACAAATTGTTGATTGTCTCAATTTGGAATTTTTGTCTAAAGGAATGGAAAGCCTTATTGAACTTCGAAAATTAGTTATTGGCAATTGTCCAAGGTTGGTTTCTTTGTCACATAGTATAAAACTCTTGACTGCATTAGAGGTTCTTGTAATTGCAAGTTGTGAAAAACTTGAATCCATGGATGGGGAAGCAGAAGGGCAAGAAGACATTCAAAGCTTCGGGAGTCTACAAATTTTGTTCTTTGATGATTTACCACAATTGGAGGCTTTACCGAGGTGGCTTCTTCATGGGCCAACTTCTAACACTTTACATCAATTACATATTTCAAATTGCCCAAGCTTGAGAGCATTGCCAGAAAGTGGGTTGCAAAAGCTCGTATACCTTCAAAAACTTGAGATTGAAGATTGTCCTGAATTGATTGGAAGATGCAAACCTGAAACGGGGGAAGATTGGCAAAAAATCGCTCATATACCTAAAATATATCTTGATGGAGAAAAGATTGCATCGTTAACCAATAATTAGGTAAGGGAAACTCTTAAATTCTAGTTTATTTTCTTATTAATTTCACACGGCACTTTGTTACCCTCATTTATCTAGTTCTGATTTTTAATTTTATTCTTTAGTATAAGTGTAATCCTCAATGCGTCATTTGGTTTAATTGGTTTTTGAGACTAAATTTGTATTATAGTTTTTTATAACATTTATAAATCAAAGTTTATGATTTCTTTAGCATATATAATCTTAAGAAAGAAGGGGAAAAAAATGAAGCACAGGCAACCAAATAAACTTTGATGGGTATTTCCATATAGAGAGAGAGATATATAAATGTTGGAAATATTGTTACCAGAGTTTGTCATTTCTTGTATCTAATCTAATCAAATGTGGCTCTTCTGCTTTGATTGGATGATGCGGTTGGAAGTTGGAAGTTGGAAATATTGTTACTAGAGTCAGACTAGTCATTTCTTTTAAGTATCTATTCATCTCATTGCCTTTTCTATTGAGAATGTTTAATTTGTCGATTTTCCATGATATTATGTTTGAATCTGTTGTTGATATTGAGATATTGGCAATTAATGAAAGGTAGCATATGTTAAGGATAATAATTTATGCTCTGAAGATGACCTCTCCCGGTTGCCCATTCTTTAATAGTGACAGAGGGCATGCATTCTCTTCTTCTAGTTGTCAATTTCTTTCCATAAAATTTTAATGATATTGGTCTTTCTATCTTGTTGTTGGAAAATAAAAATACAAACAGGCGGACTGAGTGAGAAATGGAGACTTGACCTGGAAATGGAGGACTGATCAAATATGGTTCCTCTGCTATGATTGGATGATGCGGTTGGAAGTTGGAAGTTGGAAGAGAGTTGATGGAGCTGGAAATGGAGGACTGATCAAAGCTAGTGTTTGGGTCCTTGCTTGCTTACCCGTCTTTTTCTTGATTTGTTGCCTCAGTGCTGAATTCTGGAGTGGTGTGCTTGTTTATTATTTGTCTTATTTTCACATAGACTCGTGTGTAAGGTTGTTTTGGTTGTTTGGAGTTTGGAGCGTGAACTTTGATTTACTTTACAATAAAAGGTTGATGGATTCATTTATCAATCAAATATATGGATGATGATATACGATTCTAATTTAGTTTACACGTTATTGGCAAATATAAATGACAATACACGATTTTGATTTGCCCGTCTTCATAATTTCCTCATCCAACATTCTTTATATATATCATGCATAGACGCACATATATATGATTATGAGATTCTCTGTATGTATTCCATGCCTAAAATGTGTTTAAAAATGTTAAAGAGAATGATTGTAAGATAATCTTATTCATTTTGATAGCTATTTTGAAAAGCATGTAAAATATTTTTTTGAAAAAATAATTTTATAAAATTAGATATCAATAAAATAAAAGAAATTAAAATAAATAAATATTTTTAAAATAATTGATTAAAAGATGAAATACTCTCCATATTTGTAAATTTATTATTTTCTATGTTTTTATTTGAAGAGTAACTTATTTTTTACATAAATGTCCTTTGTTATTTCAAGTATTTACAGTATATTTTAAAAGAAATAATTATTTTTACACAAAAATAATAAGGATATTTTTATCAAAATTAGGCCAAAAAAATTATTAAGGGTTATATTTTCAAAATTAGGTTTTCAATAACCAATAACCTTTTAATTAAATAATCCATAATTTTCCTGAGATGGTATATGACTTTATTAGAGATAGAACTTTCTTATATTAAGAAGAAAATTTGAAAGTTTAAAATTACATTCCGGTGAGTATCTACAATTAAGATATAAAATGCAAATTTCTAAAATGGTGTAATGAGATCCATTATATAATATCATAGCTTTTCTATTTTTACCCCTTAAATTTGTAAGAAAAAATTATTTATTTTGAGAAGTTGATTTATAAAACAATTTCAGGTCTCATGATCAAAGTTTATTCTTTCACTTTCTGTTTTACAAAGGCAAGTCCCAAATAAAATCAATAAAATATAAATTATAAAAATATGATGTTGGGGTCAATTGGAATTTCAACTAAATGACAAATTTTTAGTACAATTTGGAAAAAAAAATGTTTTATTCTATAAAAGGAATTGAAAAAAAATTCAAACTTCTCATAAGTGAATGGATTTAATTTTATGTTTTAAGAAAGAAAAATCATAAATTGAAACTTAATTATTAATGTTCCCCTTGTTTTAATGATTGAAAAAGTAATTATAATCTCTAGAAGAATTATAATAAATTTAGTAATAATTTATTAAATAATATTTATAAAAATTATATTTATTTATAATTAAATTAAGACCCCTTAAGATTTATGTAAATACATAAAATATAAAATATTAAATATCATTAGTATTCCTATAAATGTATTTCATATATAAATTTTATATTTAAATAATAAAATTTAATTTTAGAGAACGTTAAATACTACTTTCCAAAATATTTTTACTTAAAATCTCTCAAAAAAGGTAAATTTGGTAAATAAAATAAATTTATTAAAGTATTAATTGATGAAATTTAAAACCGATCATGATTGAGACAAAACCTTAGGCTTGGGTGAAATTAACCCTTAAACAAACCAAAAAAAAAGTCTCTCCTCTTGTGAGCATCAATGAGTATGGTCCAAGTGACTTCCTTGGACAATAAAAAAGTTTCCAAACCTTTACACACGTCCCTTTATTACTGGATGAATTGATTATAGGGACAGAAGCGTCATTACAATGTGTTAACATTGACCCGAGCATCGACTTTGCCAAGAATCATTTCAGATCTCGGATCTCTGATTCTCAATTGACCTTTCCCATTCCCAAACAACCACCATCGCCCATCGCTAGCTCTTCAATTCCCTGCTTCTCTGCAACATGGCTGAATCATTTGCCTTTGCCATAGCTGACAGAGTTTTGGGGAAGTTGGGCTCTGCCCTCATCCAAGAAGTTGGCCTTGCCTGGGGTGTTAAAACCGAGCTGGAAGAGCTCAACGATACTTTATCCACCATCCGAGCGGTGCTCTTAGATGCTGAGGAGAAGCAAGCCACCAGCCATCAGCTGAGAGATTGGCTGGGAAAGCTCAAAGATGGCTTTTATGATGCTGAAGATATTGTCGATGAATTTGAATATGAGGCCTTACGCCAGAAAGTGGTGGCTAGTGGGAGCTTTAAAACCAAGGTATGCAGTTTCTTTTCAAGTCCAAAGTCACTTGCATTCAATCTTAAGATGGGTCATAGGGTGAAGAAGATAAGAGGGAGATTAGATAAAATTGCAGCTGATAAGTCAAAATTTAATCTCATCGAGGCTGTTGCAAACACGCCTGTTGTGCTAAGCAAGAGGGAGATGACCCACTCCTTTGTCCGAGCTTCCGATGTTATCGGGAGAGACGATGATAAAGAAAATATTGTTGGGCTTTTGATGCAACCTAGCGATACTGAGAATGTTTCTGTAATTCCCATAGTCGGGATTGGGGGGCTAGGCAAGACAACTCTGGCTAAACTTGTGTATAATGATGAGAGAGTAGTGGGGCAATTCTCCGCTAAAATGTGGGTTTGTGTGTCAGATGAGTTTGATATTGAAAAGCTTATAAAGAAAATCCTTAAGGAGATCAGGAAAGGTGATGAAAGTTACAGTGACTCCTCCATGGAGCAGTTGCAGAGTCATCTTAGAAATGCATTAGATGGTGAAAAATTCTTGCTGGTTTTGGATGATGTGTGGAATACGGATCGTGAGAAGTGGCTTAAGCTGAAAGACTTGTCGTGGACGGTGCCAATGGAAGCAAAATTCTTGTAACTACACGCAAGAAGTCAACTGCTTCAATCATGGGCACTTTTCCCATGCAAGAAATAAAGGGTCTTTCTCATGACGATTGTTTGTCTTTATTTGTGAAATGCGCATTTAGGGACGGAGAAGATGAGTATCCAAACCTTTTAAAAATTGGGGATCAGATTGTTGAGAAATGTGCAGGGGTTCCCCTTGCTGTGAGAAGTTTAGGGAGTTTACTGTATTCGAAAAGGGATGAATGGGATTGGGTATCCATTAGAGATAGCGAAATATGGGAATTAGAACAAAATGAAGATGGTATTATGGCTGCATTAAGACTGAGCTATTATGATTTGCCTTATCACTTGAAGCAATGCTTTGCTCTTTGTTCCTTATTTCCCAAAGATTATGAATTTAGTAATGTTGTTTTGATCTCAATTTGGATGGCAGAAGGCCTCATTCATTCATCGGGACAAAATGCCAAAATGGAGGATATTGGTGAGAGATATATTAATGAGCTATTATCGAGATCTTTCTTTCAAGATGTTGAGCAGGGGATACCAGGAGTAGGATATACATTCAAAATGCATGATCTTGTACATGATCTTGCATGTTTTTTGCACAACCTGAGTGTTTAACACTAAATTTTCACAGAAAGATATTCCTAAAAGGGTTCAACACGCCGCATTTTCTGATACCGAGTGGCCCAAAGAAGAGTCTGAAGCTTTAAGATTCCTGGAGAAGCTGAATAATGTTCATACCATTTATTTCAAATGGAAAATGTGGCCCCTAGAAGCGAATCATTTGTTAAGGCATGCATCTTGAGATTCAAATGTATACGGATATTGGATTTACAAGACTCAACTTTGAAGCATTGCCTAATTCTATTGGAGTCTGAAGCATCTAAGATTTTGACCTAACTGGAATAAGAGAATCAAGAAACTCCCTAATTCCATTTGTAAGTTATACCATTTGCAAACTTTGTCACTCTCACGATGTTCAGAACTTGAAGAATTACCAAGAGGCATAGGGAGTATGATCAGTTTGAGGACGGTATCTATAACAATGAAACAAAGGGATTTATTTGGAAAGGAAAAAGGGTTGAGAAGCTTGAATTCTCTTCAACATTTACAATTTTCATTGTCTCAATTTGGAATTTTTGTCTAAAGGAATGGAAAGCCTTATTAATCTTCGAAATTAGTTATTGACAATTGTCCAAGTTTGGCTTCTTTGTCACATAGTATAAAACTCCTGACTGCATTAGAGGTTTTGGCAATTGGCAATTGTCAAAAACTTGAATCCATGGATGGGGAAGCAGAAGGGCAAGAAGACATTCAAAGCTTTGGGAGCCTACAAATTTTGTTCTTTTGCAATTTACCACAATTGGAGGCTTTACCGAGGTGGCTTCTTCATGGGCCAACTTCTAACACTTTACATCAATTACATATTTCAAATTGCCCAAGCTTGAGAGCATTGCCAGAAAGTGGGTTGCAAAAGCTCATATACCTTCAAAAACTTGAGATTGAAGATTGTCCTGAATTGATTGGAAGATGCAAACCTGAAACGGGGGAAGATTGGCAAAAAATCGCTCATATACCTAAAATATATCTTGATGGAGAAAAGATTGCATCGTTAACCAATAATTAGGTAAGGGAGAACTCTTAAATTCTAGTTCATTTTCTTATTAATTTCACACGGCACTTTGTTACCCTCATATATCTAGTTCTGATTTTTAATTTTATTCTTTTAGTATAAAGTGTAATCCTCAATGCGTCATTTGGTTTAATTGTTTTTTGAGACTAAATTTGTATTATAGTTTTTTATAACATTTATAAATCAAAGTTTATGATTTCTTTAGTATATATAATCTTAAGAAAGAAGGGAAAAAAAAATGAAGCACAGGCAACCAAATAAACTTTGATGGGTATTTCCATATAGAGAGAGAGATATATAAATGTTGGAAATATTGTTACCAGATTTGTCATTTCTTGTATCTAATCAAATGTGGCTCTTCTGCTTTGATTGGATGATGCGGTTGGAAGTTGGAAGTTGGAAATATTGTTACTAGAGTCAGACTAGTCATTTCTTTTAAGTATCTATTCATCTCCTTGCCTTTTCTATTGAGAATGTTTAATTTGTCGATTTTACATGATATTATGTTTGAATCTGTTGTTGATATTGAGATATTGGCAATTAATGAAAGGTAGCATATGTTAAGGATAATAATTTATGCTCTGAAGATGACCTCTCCCGGTTGCCCATTCTTTAATAGTGACAGAGGGCATGCATTCTCTTCTTCTAGTTGTCAATTTCTTTCCATAAAATTTTAATGATATTGGTCTTTTTATCTTGTTGTTGGAAAATAAAAATACAAACAGGCGGACTGGGTGAGAAATGGAAAGTTGGCCTGGAAATGGAGGACTAATCAAATATGGTTCTTATGCTATGATTGGATGATGCGGTTGGAATTTGGAAGTTGGAAGAGAGTTGATGGAGCTGGAAATGGAGGACTGATCAAAGCTAGTGTTTGGGTCCTTGCTTGCTTACCCGTCTTTTTCTTGATTTGTTGCCTCAGTGCTGAATTCTGGAGTGGTGTGCTTGTTTATTATTTGTCTTATTTTCACATAGACTCGTGTGTAAGGTTGTTTTGGTTGTTTGGAGTTTGGAGTGTGAACTTTGATTTACTTTACAATAAAAGGTTGATGGATTCATTTATCAATCAAATATATGAATGATGATATACGATTCTAATTTAGTTTACACGTTATTGGCAAATATAAATGACAAGACACGATTTTGATTTGCCCGTCTTCATAATTTCCTCATCCAACATTCTTTATATATATCATGCATAGACGCACATATATATGATTATGAGATTCTCCGTATGTATTCCATATCCTAAAATGTGTTTAAAAATGTTAAAGAGAATGATTTGTAAGATAATCTTATTCATTTTGGTAGCTATTTTGAAAAGCATGTAAAATATTTTTTTGAAAAAATAATTTTATAAAATTAGATATCAATAAAATAAAAGAAATTAAAATAAATAAATATTTTTTAAAATAATTGATTAAAAGATGAAATACTCTCCATATTTGTAAATTTATCATTTTCTATGTTTTTATTTGAAGAGTAACTCATTTTTTACATAAATGTCCTTTGTTATTTCAAGTATTTACAGTATATTTTAAAAGAAATAATTATTTTTACACGAAAATAATAAGGGAATTTTTATCAAAATTAGGCCAAAAAAATTATTAAGGGTTATATTTTCAAAATTAGGTTTTCAATAACCAATAACCTTTTAATTAAATAATCCATAATTTTCCCGAGATGGTATATGACTTTATTAGAGATAGAATTTCTTATATTAAAAAGAAAATTTGAAAGTTTAAAATTACATTCCGGTGAGTATCTGCAATTAAGATATAAAATGCAAATTTCTAAAATGGTGTAATGAGATCCATTATATAATATCATAGCTTTTCTATTTTTACCCCTTAAATTTGTAAGAAAAAATTATTTATTTTGAGAAGTTGATTTATAAAACAATTTCAGGTCTCATGATAAAAGTTTATTCTTTCACTTTTTGTTTTACAAAGGCAAGTCCCAAATAAAATCAATAAAATATAAATTATAAAAATATGATGTTGGGGTCAATTGGAATTTCAAATAAATGACAATTTTAGTACAATTTGGAAAAAAAAAATGTTTTATTCTATAAAAGGAATTGAAAAAAAATTCAAACTTCTCATAAGTGAACGGATTTAATTTTATGTTTTAAGAAAGAAAAATCATAAATTGAAACTTAATTATTAATGTTCCCCTTGTTTTAATGATTGAAAAAGTAACTTATAATCTCTAGAAGAATTATAATAAATTTAGTAATAATTTATTAAATAATATTTATAAAAATTATATTTATTTATAATTAAATTAAGACCCCTTAAGATTTAGTGTAAATACACTAAAATATCAAAAGTATTAAATTTTATCATTTACTATTCCTATAAATGTATTTCATATATAAATTTTATATTTTAAATAATAAAATTTAATTTTTAGAGAACCGTTAAATACTACTTTCCAAAATATTTTTACTTAAAATCTCTCCAAAAAAGGTAAATTTGGTAAATAAAATAAATTTATTAAAGTATTAATTGATGAAATTTAAAACCGATCATGATTGAGACAAAACCTTAGGCTTGGGTGAAATTAACCCTTAAACAAACCAAAATAAAAAAAAAAAGTCTCTCCTCTTGTGAGCATCAATGAGTATGGTCCAAGTGACTTCCTTGGACAATAAAAAAGTTTCCAGTCCTTTACACACGTCCCTTTATTACTGGATGAATTGATTATAGGGACAGAAGCGTCATTACAATGTGTTAAACATTGACCCGAGCATCGACTTTGCCAAGAATCATTTCAGATCTCGGATCTCTGATTCTCAATTGACCTTTGCCATTCCCAAACAACCACCATCGCCCATCGCTAGCTCTTCAATTCCCTGCTTCTCTGCAACATGGCTGAATCATTTGCCTTTGCCATAGCTGACAGAGTTTTGGGGAAGTTGGGCTCTGCCCTCATCCAAGAAGCTGGCCTTGCCTGGGGTGTTGAAACCGAGCTGGAAGAGCTCAACGATACTTTATCCACCATCCGAGCGGTGCTCTTAGATGCTGAGGAGAAGCAAGCCACCAGCCATCAGCTGAGAGATTGGCTGGGAAAGCTCAAAGATGGCTTTTATGATGCTGAAGATATTGTCGATGAATTTGAATATGAGTCCTTACGCCAGAAAGTGGTGGCTAGTGGGAGCTTTAAAACCAAGGTATGCAGTTTCTTTTCAAGTCCAAAGTCACTTGCATTCAATCTTAAGATGGGTCATAGGGTGAAGAATATAAGAGGGAGATTAGATAAAATTGCAGCTGATAAGTCAAAATTTAATCTCATCGAGGGTGTTGCAAACACGCCTGTTGTGCTAAGCAAGAGGGAGATGACCCACTCCTTTGTCCGAGCTTCCGATGTTATCGGGAGAGACGATGATAAAGAAACTATTGTTGGGCTTTTGATGCAACCTAGCGATACTGAGAATGTTTCTGTAATTCCCATAGTCGGGATTGGGGGGCTAGGCAAGACAACTCTGGCTAAACTTGTGTATAATGATGAGAGAGTAGTGGGCCAATTCTCCACTCAAATGTGGGTTTGTGTGTCAGATGAGTTTGATATTGAAAAGCTTATAAAGAAAATCCTTAAGGAGATCAGGAAAGGTGATGAAAGTTACAGTGACTCCTCCATGGAGCAGTTGCAGAGTCATCTTAGAAATGCATTAGATGGTGAAAAATTCTTGCTGGTTTTGGATGATGTGTGGAATACGGATCGTGAGAAGTGGCTTAAGCTGAAAGACTTGCTCGTGGACGGTGCCAATGGAAGCAAAATTCTTGTAACTACACGCAAGAAGTCAACTGCTTCAATCATGGGCACTTTTCCCATGCAAGAAATAAAGGGCCTTTGTCATGACGATTGTTTGTCTTTATTTGTGAAATGCGCATTTATGGATGGAGAAGATAAACAATATCCGACCCTTTTAAAAATTGGGGATCAGATTGTTGAGAAATGTGCAGGGGTTCCTCTGGCTGTGAGAAGTTTAGGGAGTTTACTGTATTCGAAAAGGGGTGAACGGGATTGGGTATCCATTAGAGATAGCGAAATATGGGAATTAGAACAAAATGAAGATGGTATTATGGCTGCGTTAAGACTGAGCTATTATGATTTGCCTTATCACTTGAAACAATGCTTTGCTCTTTGTTCCCTATATCCCAAAGATTGTGAAATTAGTAATGTTGTTTTGATCTCAATTTGGATGGCAGAAGGCCTCATTCATTCATCGGGACAAAATGCCAAAATGGAGGATATTGGTGAGAGATATATTAATGAGCTATTATCGAGATCTTTCTTTCAAGATGTTGAGCAGATGATACCAGGAGTCCTGTATAAATTCAAAATGCATGATCTTGTACATGATCTTGCGATGTTTTTTGCACAACCTGAGTGTTCAACACTAAATTTTCACAGTAAAGATATTCCTAAAAGGGTTCAGCATGTTGCAATTTCTGATACTGATTGGCCGAAAGAAGAGTCTGAAGCTTTAAGATTCTTGGAGAAGCTAAATAATGTTCGTACCATTTATTTTCAAATGGAAAATGTGGGCCCTAGAAGCGAATCATTTGTTAAGGCATGCATCTTGAGATTCAAATGTATACGGATATTGGATTTACAAGACTCTAACTTTGAAACATTGCCTAATTCTATTGGTAGTCTGAAGCATCTAAGATACTTGGACCTAAGTTGGAATAAGAGAATCAAGAAACTCCCTAATTCCATTTGCAATCTATACCATTTGCAAACTTTGTTCCTCTTACAATGTTCAGAACTTGAAGAATTACCAAGAAGCATAGGGAGTATGATCAGTTTGAGGACGGTATCTATAACAATGAAACAAAGGGATTTATTTGGAAAGGAAAAAGGGTTGAGAAGCTTGAATTCTCTTCAACATTTACAAATTGTTAGGTGTCTCAATTTGGAATTTTTGTCTAAAGGAATGGAAAGCTTTGTTAAACTTCGAAAATTATGTATTATCAGTTGTCCAAGTTTGATTTCTTTGTCACATAGTATAAAACTCTTGACTGCATTAGAGGTTTTGGTAATTGGATGCTGTGAAAAACTTGAATCCATGGATGGGGAAGCAGAAGGGCAAGAAGACATTCAAAGCTTCGGGAGTCTACAAATTTTGCAGTTTGATTATTTACCACAATTGGAGGCTTTACCGAGGTGGCTTTTTCATGGGCCAACTTCTAACACTCTACACCATTTAAAGATTTCACAGTGCTCAAACTTGAAAGCATTGCCAACGAATGGTCTACAAAAGCTCACATCCCTTAAAAAATTGGAGATCGATTATTGTCCTGAATTGATTAAAAGATGCAAACCTAAAACCGGGGAGGATTGGCAAAAAATCGCTCATATACCTGAAATATATTTTGATGGACGAGAAATTGCATCATCGACCAAATAATTAGGTATGAGAGAATATCTATTTTAGTCTATTTTCTTATTGATTATTTGTCATTTTATGAGCTTCATTTATCTAGTTTTTGCTCTTACTTTTATTCTTTTAGTTCAAAGTTCAATGCTTCTGTCAACTGATTTAATTATTTTTTTTCAAATTGAATTTCTCTGATAATTTTTTTGTGATATGTATAAATCAAAGTTCATACTTTCTTTGGAATATATACCTTAACGTTATGTTGGTTCCAATAAAGTATTAAAAAAAGGAAAAAATTATTAAGAAAAGTAATTTTTTTCATATTTGGTTTTATTATAAAAAATATGAAAAAAAATTAAACGTAATTAAAATTAATTAGAAACTTATATACTTTTAAATTATTTTTAATCATTATATAAAAAAGCTAAAATAGCTTAAATAAGTTTGAAGTAATATATAAAAATAATTTATTAATTTTAAATCTACTTTTTATTTTTATTCATTTTTTTTTTTATGTTTTCTTTCTTTCGTAATTTCCCTCGAGCCTTCCACAATATTATGTTTGAATAAATTGTTATATTGAGATATCAACTTCAAATGAAGGTTAGTACATGTCAAGGATAATTATTTATGCATTCAAGATGACCTTACGCCTGGTACCAAATAGCTTCATTTGTTGATTCTTATGGAAATAGTGGATATTCTCTTTCTCTAATTTTTATTTTTTAGTTGGTTTCCATAATTTTTAATGATATTAATCTTTCTATTTTTTTTCTTGGAAAATAAATAAAAATAAAAAACAGGTGGTGTAGGTGAGAAATGTGGTGGTGCTGCTGCGATTGGATTGAGAATTGAGCTGGACCTGGAAGACCGATCAAAGCTACTGTTTAGCTCTTCGTTGCTTGGGCCATTGCTTGCTTGCTTGCTTTTTTCTGCTTAATCAAACTCCTTGGATTTGTTTTCATCAGTTGGTGTTGGCTTCTTCATTCCTGTTTGAGTGTTCAATTTGGATTAACAGTATGTATCTTCATTATTGGCGGAGGAGATACCATCTTTCTTATCTCCTTTTGCCTCTTTGACTTGTGGGATATTTCTTGCTTGCCTTTTTTCAGATTGTTTTGGTTTCATCTTCTTGATTCTCAATCAGTTGAACTCATGACTTTTATTTGTCTCATTTCCCATGATATTGAGATATTGGCAACTAATGATAATTGTTTATTATGCTCTTAAATAATCTTTTAGTAGGTATCAAAAGTCTATTTGGATAACTATTTTTAAAAATAGTTTTCTCCGAAAACATGATTGAGAATTTCATTACTAAAAAAAAAAAAAAATTATTAGTACTAGTTTTGAAAGCATGATGTTTTTTAGTAATATATTTTATTTGTTTTTTTAAATCTGTTTTAAAAAATAGTCATATAATATAGTGAATGGTTGAAAATAATTTGTTTACAACCATAAAAAATTACCTTGAGAAAATTTCAAATTTTTGTTCTAAAATATACCATAATTTTTTTTTAACTAATCTTGTCAGTTTTTTGTTATATACCATAATTTTTGTTTTAAATTATATTTTCTATTTTTCTAAATAATTTAATTTTTTGGATAAAACCTTTTTTATATCTGAAATTAACAATTGATTATCCAATATCGTAATTAACATCTAATCATTTAAGAAATAATGTTACCATAAATTTAACAAATACATAATTTTGAATATCAATTGAAATTGGTTATTGGTCATATGTAATATTTATAAAAATTATTTTTGAAATTAACAATACTTTTGCAACTATGGTTTCCCAAACACTCAACTAATTTCTAGCACAATTGATTTTTCTTTTAATAAGGTTATTCGAATGATGAATTTGCCTCAATTGTATTTGAACTTTCTTATAATTTAAGGTTTTGTTGCAAAAATATAAATAAGAGTGGTCGTAATTGAAAAGAGAATGAGAGTTTCACCATTATATCCATTCTCTTCTATTTGATTAGTAGATTTTTTTTACTATTTGTGCACTCCCCGGAGGGATCATATTGATTTTTGAACCACGTTAAAAATTTCTTATTTTTCTTTATTTTTGTATTTGTGTGTGTGGTTTGGTTCACCATGCCCATCAATACACCATGTAATTAATATGATGTTATCTCCTCGCCTATAATGTGGAAATGAAAGTTATAACATAATATTTTCAACATTTCCTTAAAATTGTGATAAACACTTTACTTTAAAATTCTAAAAGATTTGGTTTGTCATAATAATTTCATACTGTCTTCTTATGTTGTCAACAATCAAATGATTATTCATGGTTTTAGACATAACTTTGTATATGATATAAACTTTAAAATATTGTAAGTACTTTAAAATTAAAGTCATCGTGTTCTCTATTGTTAATAGAAATGCATTGATATGATTGATGACATACATATAAACACGATTAGTTCCTATTGAAAAACAAGTTAGTTATATATTAGTTATATAATTATTATTTTGTTTTTGCTATGTTTAATTTATAAAATTTTTAGAAATAAACAAAAATTAACTTTAAAAACAACATAAAAATTTTTATTTAAATAAGTTTTTTTTTTTATTTTTTGTTTTTAAAAATAACTTTTCCATCACCTTTATTTTCATAAAACAGCCTAGAATTAATTTTATTCATCTATCTTGAAAACAACTTTTAAAAATAAGTTTTAGAAAAACAAATAAGAATTTCATCAATGTTTTTTCTTAAACACATGATGAAGTGAGAACCGTCGGATTGGATTGCTCCATAAACACGAGGAAATCATGAGTTGATCATTATATAGCCTATGTTGTGCTCCAGACTATTCCACCCCTTCAGCACCTTCTCAGCTTTGCCCCAAACAGTTCCAGTGCTACAATCCAAAGCTAAAGCTAGGGTTTTAGGATTCATCCAAAAGAAATTACAGGTTTGTGTTTTCATTTCGTTTGGTTGCCGAGAAATTGAAGGAAAAGCAACGAAAGACAGGAGAATTAGAATTTTGGTTCCAAATCATTAGTTGACTCGCTTCCTCAGTTAATAATGCTACTCATAGTTTTGATTTCTCTTCCTACATTTTACCGGCAACCAAACAGAGCATGTCGGTTTCTACTTTTGTTTTAGAATATTTTGATTCCTTTGTATTAGTCTCTTCTTTTTTTTTTTTTTCTCTCTCTTTTTTTTTTTTTATTTTGTCGAGAAAAATGGCCAAAGAGAGAATTTTGGAGTTTTATTCTTTTTATGGTCTCTGGTTTGGGAATAACCCAAAAACAATGAAAACTACTACGCTTGAAGTCTTTATATTTATTTTCATTTCGCACATTTTCCCTGCAACCAGACGTATGTTTAATTGAATGTGCTGTTCGCTCAATCAAGCATTGATAAAAACTTTTCACGTTCTTCGAGCAGAAGTTTTTCAGGATAGCATGGCTGATGAACCCAGATCGACCTCATTGAATGAGAACACAAATGTTGTACCTGATAGTTGCAAGCGGGGAGGTGATTTTGAGGATGCGGACTCCGTATTGGTTGTCAAGAAGTTAAAAACTGAGGCATTGAGTGTGGAAAATGCGAAGGAAGTAGGGAAAACCCATTTAGATGTGGCAAGTTGTCAAGAATACTGCAAACCAGAAGTTTCTAATCAAGGAAACAATGACAGTCAGGTGTGTGAGCAGAATGGTTGTTCGCAGGAGAAGCAAAGTGCGAGGAAAGAGCATTTTGAGATTGAAGCGGATGCTGCAGAAGATAAGGGTTCTAGGCACAGCATGGAGGATGCATGGGTTGTGCTTCCTGATGCAAGCTTGGAATTTCCAGGGAAATTGAGGTTATCTCTTGTTTGTTTGTTTTAATTTTGTGTCGTGCATTCAGTGATGGTGGATACCCTTCTAAGGTAATCCACCATATTATTGCATTGATTTAAATTTGGAGTCTTTAATGATCAAGTTTACAGTTTCAATTGGTTGAGAAGATCAAATTCAGGCCAATTAATTTTGAAAAATCAATTTAGTTGAACAATTGGCTATGGAATTTGTCTGAACATGGTTATGGTTTTACTACTGCAATTTAAAATTCGTTATTATAGTGTTGTTCTTGCTTGAGTTATAGTCAATGTCAGTATTTTATGTGTTCTAATGTAACTTAAATTACTGTTTCACTGTTTTAAATCTTTAATGGTGTGTTTTTCTCGTATCGGAAAAGCAAAATTTCAGTTTGTTCTGTATGGCTTCTTCTTGACAGATGCGCACATTTTGCAATCTATGATGGACATGGTGGTAGGTTAGCTGCTCAGTATGCCCAGAAGCATTTACATGCAAATGTTCTTTCGGCAGGCTTACCACGTGAGTTGGTGTGTTTGCCTGGTCTTATTTCATGCACATATTTGTTTTAGTGTGATGTTAAGTGTTAATTGGTTGACATATAATTCCTGAATAAATTCAGTTTTTATTTTTAATTGCATTTGCTTGTGCATGTGATGTTTAATAGTCTTAGATTCCAATTCATAAAACCATGTTTAAGAGGTAAGGAAAATCTTCTCTCTCCTTGCTGGATTGACATATTCTTGAAAAATGGAATGTGTACATCAATTAGTAAAAGCAATATTGGCTTTGGAAGTTTCACTGGAGATACATTTTTAAGTAGTTATATTCACCATCTTTGTATTGTTTTATTTTTTAAAAGTTATATTTCATTCACCTGCATTTTACAAGCCGTAAGCTATGCCCTAAAGGACAAATGAAGGTCCCATATCTCACAGAATGAACATCACCAAGACCCCAAATTCCTCTGTCACCATTGAAGCTAAATCCAAGGAGGAGGCTCATCTTAGACCATCAGGAAAGCCTCAAAATTTCTGCCTTGTTAGCATCATTGAAGGCTTGCTGCCAAGAGAAGGCAAAACTGTATCCTGAAGGTGATTTCTATGTGAACTCTTATGATACCAAATCCTCCAAATTCACCCACCATATCCAAGTCCATATGATACAACATTGGTGTGGGAATGGGGTCGTTATTGGATGCTCCTTCTATATGATTTTGATTTTTGATTGAATTTTCTTTTCCAACTTTCTTAACAGATGATTACATTGGGAAAAGAAAAGAGAGTTTTCCGGAATTGAACTTATGTAAAAATATTTACGGATAAGAAAGAAAAACAGAGATAAAATACAAAAGAAAGAGAGTTTCTTTCAAAGTTATCTTTTGTTTTTTTTATTGATTTTTTTTTCTTTCTTTCTTTCTTTTGTTATGTTGTTGAGCCAAATCTCCATAACCTAATATTTGTGAGTAACACATACCTCTAATTGACACTTCCATCCAAACCCATGACACCTCATCTAAACCTATGCAACATAGTTAGACTCTTATGTTCAACTTACTTGGTGCATTTTGAAGGGGAATCCACTTGGAAGAATCCTGGAAGGCTATAAGGAAGCAAGCAAATCATCTTATCCAAATATATCTGCTTGATTATTTCTTAACCCAAGTCTCCCCTAAAGATGTGCAGGAGGAAAGCACCTTAAGTCTTACATCCTACTGAAACTGTTAAACATCAATCTGTCATGGAGGATCTCTTTGGAAGGAACCTGGCAGACTCTTCTTCTATGAAAGAGCTTCTGCCATAGCATAAAGACTTACAGCTCCTCTGAGAAATGCTATTAGTGGTTGACAGTTTCTTTGCCCTTCTGACCTGAAGTAGATAATTGTAATCAAGGGTTCACCGGGTATCTCCTATTCTTCCTCGTATCTTTATTGATTTCGTATAGTTTTTATAAACTTATTTTTGTTTTGTAACATGGTTTGGCCAATCACATCTATATTTACAAACGAGAGAAAACCAATCCATCATACCATAGAGAGTATTACATAAGACAAAAACTATATATAAGTTCCCAAAACATCTTATATTTCTTAACTCCTTAAATTTACACTACGAATCACGAGTCATTTGCTCAACTAGGTATCTCTTGTTCTTCTTCATTTCTTTATCTATCTTGTATAATCATTATAAGCCGATCTCTATCTTATAATTTTTTTCCCTCATATCATAAAATATTTATAGAAATATTAGAAAACCTAAAAGATTCAATAACCTATAGCAAAAAACCTAATCGATATGACAACTTATTTTGACTCTTAATTCTTTCTTGAAACTCTTGAACTTCAAATAGTGGAACTAAAAGAAAATAATTTTTTTTATAAAATGCAAACTTTTTAGAAACTAGAAGTTTTTAAAAAATTATTCTTTCTTGAATCTCTTGAACTTCCTATAGTTGAACCAAAAGAAAATAGAATTGTTTTCCCATGGAGAGTCCTAAGGGCTTAGCCATGGAAGGTTCTTTGGTTATCAAATATATATGTATAAGTATTTGGTACAAGGAAGAGAATGATGAAGAATGATTAATGATATGAATTTTTCCATGGTTTGCCACCTTTAATGGTGAGACTTCACTGTTTCCTTATCTAAATGACATCTTTAGAAGGCCTTAGTAAAACTAAGATTTTCCCATCTCTTTTTCTCACTTTTAGTTCTTTCCTCCCATTGCCATAACCTTACTCCTTAGATCCCAAAAGAGTAAAGTCTTAGCCCACTTTGCTTGATTGCAAACAAGCAACTTAGGGTTGTTCTACATCAGGAAAGGTCCATAGGTGCTCTTTCTCTTCATTTTCTTCTCCTTCTCCTTTTTATTTTCCATACACATTACATGCTTGTGAATGGTTGGATTTTCACACCCATGTAAATGAGAATCATAATCATGGCAGTATTTGGTCCTTGCTTCCTTGTGTTGTCTAACATTAATATTTTTTAGTAGTTGAAACTACAAACTTGTGATTGTAGGGTCTAGAAGAAGGCAAGAAAAGAGAAGATAGAAAAGATGGAAGAGGTTTAAGTCTTTGTCTTGTTAACTTTCCTAAACCTTTCCTCTTATTTATGTTATCAAGTCTAGAAAAGACAAGAATACAATAATACCCCTAATGTAATATAGCAATAGTAAACTCTAGCATAGCAATAATTAAATTCTAACAGTCTCCCTCATGGTGGAGCTTATAACATGCTCAGCTTGTTGATAGAAATACCGGTTTTTTCCACAAAATGGCCAACGCACATAGGAGGAGGAATAATGTGGACAGAATTAAGATCAACGGAGTGTGGCTCACGGAGGAAAATGATATTAGGGAAGGGGTCGCCAATGCTTTTAAGATGTTGTTGTCTAACCCGGGGGATTGGAGACCTTCTGTTTCTGGGCTGCAGTTTGAGATGTTAGAGCCTTTGGACGTCAGTGCATTGGAGTCTCCTTTTATGGAAGAGGAGGTGTTTGACGCCCTAGTGGGATGTGATGGGGATAAAGCCCCGGGGCCAGATGGATTCTCTATGGCATTTTGGCTTCTTGCGTGGGATTTCGTGAAGGCTGATGTGATGAGCTTCTTTAAGGAGTTTCACGAAAATGGCAAGTTCGTTAAAAGCCTCAATGCGACATTTATGGTCTTAATTCCTAAAAAAGCAGGGGCTGAAGATTTAGGGGATTATAGGCCTATAAGTTTGGTGGGAAGCTTGTATAAGTGGCTGGCCAAGGTATTAGCCAATAGGCTAAAAAAAGTGGTTGGAAAGGTGGTTTCCAAAGCTCAAGGGGCGTTTGTGGAAGGTAGACAAATCCTAGATGCAGTGTTGATAGCCAATGAAGCCATTGATTCGACCCTGAAGAATAATGAGAGCGGCATCTTGTGCAAATTGGACATAGAGAAGGCGTATGATAAAGTGGACTGGAATTTTATTCTCACAATCATGAAGAAAATGGGTTTTGGGGAGAAATGGATTAGGTGGATTCGGTGGTGCATTTCCACTGCAAGTTTCTCAGTGTTGATCAATGGTACCCCTACGGGCTATTTTCAAAGCTCCAGGGGTTTGAGGCAGGGCGATCCACTTTCCCCCTACCTCTTTGTCATTGCTATGGAGGTCTTCAGTATTTTCATTAAAAGGGCAGTAGAGGGAGATTTTTTATCTGGTTGTAGGGTAAAAGGTCGGAGCGAAGAAGGGGTCCTAATCTCCCACTTGTTGTTTGCTGATGATACACTGGTGTTCTGTAAACCTTCACAAGATCAGTTGACTTACCTCAGTTGGCTTCTCATGTGGTTTGAGGCTGTTTCAGGATTGAGGATAAATTTGGAAAAAAGTGAATTAATTCCAGTAGGGAGGGTGGAGTGTATGGATGATCTTACTGAGGAGTTTGGATGTAGTATGGGTAGTATTCCAACCACCTATTTGGGGATGCCCCTGGGTGCTCCTTTTAAGTCAGTCACAGTTTGGGATGGAGTGGAAGAGCGCTTCCGAAGAAGGTTAACTATGTGGAAGAGACAATACTTGTCCAAGGGAGGAAGGGCGACTCTCATTCGTAGTACTTTATCGAACTTACCCATCTATCTAATGTCATTGTTGTGCTTACCAAGCTCAGTTAGAAGAAGATTAGAGAAAATCCAAAGGGATTTCCTATGGGGTGGGGGCAACCTGGAACATAAGCCTCATTTAGTAAGATGGGAGTTGGTGTGTTTAAGCAAGGCGAAAGGAGGATTGGGGGTCAAAAGCCTATCCCTCCTTAACAAGACTCTTCTTGCTAAGTGGAATTGGCGTTTCGCAAATGAGAGAGAGGCTTTGTGGAATCAAGTGATTAGAGGGAAGTATGGAGAAGCTAGAGGGGGATGGTGCTCGCGGGAAGTGAGAGAGGCTCATGGTTTGGGTTTGTGGAAAGGAATTAGGGCGGATTGGAAGTTGGTGAGTGATAGGATGGCTTTCACAGTTGGTAATGGAAAAAGGGTGAGCTTCTGGAGGGATAGATGGTGTGGGGAGTCTCCTCTATGTATGACCTTCCCTTCTCTTTTTGCTTTGACGGTTGAGAAGGAAGCGTGGGTGGCAGACATTTGGGATCCCTTGGCTGAGGGGGGTTGGGGGGGTTGGAACCCCTGTTTTTTAAGAGCGTTCAATGACTGGGAGGTTGAGGAGGCAGAAAGATTTATGGAGAGGATTCAGAGTAAAAGAGTTATTGAGGATGTGGAGGATATGGTATCTTGGACTGAAACAAAGAGCGGTAAATTCTCGGTCAAGTCACTTTATATAGCTCTTGAAGCGGGTGGTTCGTCTTTATTTCCTTCAAGCTTTATTTGGAATGCGAATGTGCAGCCCAAGATTGGTTTCTTCGCATGGGAGGCCACGTGGGGCAAAGCTTTAACATTGGACCTAGTCCAGAAAAGAGGATGGGCCTTGGCGAATAGATGTTTTATGTGTCTTGAGAATGAGGAGACCATAAACCATCTCCTTCTTCATTGTCCCAGGACGAGGGTATTATGGGATCTTCTCTTTGCCTTATTTGGGGTGTCTTGGGTTTTGCCCTTTTCAGTTAAAGAGACACTTCTGAGTTGGAATGGCTTTTTCATGGGCAAAAATCGCAAGAAGGTGTGGAAAGCTGCTCCTCTTCATATTTTTTGGACGGTTTGGAAGGAGAGGAATCGATTGGCTTTCAAGGATGAGTCGGTGTCAATTCAGAGATTGAAACAATCTTTTATTCTTACGTTATGGGCTGAGGCTAAATTGTTCATAGATGACTGCCCTCTAACTATAGCTAACTTTATTGATTGGTTGGGCTCTAAGTAGGCTTGTGGCATTAGGTGTTTTGTCTTTTGGCCTTTGATGGCGGGTGTATAGGTTTTGTATACTTAGAGTCGCTATTTTAGCGTCTCTTTCTCCCTTTTTTCTTTAATGAAATTCATTTACTTATCAAAAAAAAAAAATAACATGCTCAGCTTGTTGCACAATTGCTGCAAGGCACTATGAATGTCTCCCAAGTGGTCATTAGGTAATGGAATGTAAAAACGTCTACATGCTTGGTGTGCTGATGAAGGACAGGATTGCTATATCTTTTTATCTATTTATATTATTGAGTCTAAAAAATGAAGATTGCAATCACTAATATGATATATCAATAATAAGCTCTAAAAAAAGTTTCTCTTTCTTCTTCTTTTTTTTTTTTTTTTTTTGGGGTGTGGGGGGGTGATACCTAGCACTTATGGCATCCTCTCCTCCATTGTTATCCTCATTCTTTTCTTTTACGTGCCCATGAATGGTTGGGTTCATGTACCATGTGAAACCATGTTCTACTGATGGTTACTTGTGGAAAAAAAAGGGAAAAATAATTTTAAATAAAGAAAAATCTTCTGAATTTTTTACCAATTCTTATTGAAATATAGCTAAAGTTATCAGTTTATGTGATACCTGTGCTACCTCTCTACTATCAGCTTTACTTCTATGGCTAACATTCCTCTGTTATTGTAGCTTGTCAAACATGTGTTTGTTTCAAATTTGTTATTTTAAATCCATAGGATGTATGTGTTTGTGCAACACCTTAACCACCCTCCACAATCCCAAACTTTGTTTGGGACTTTTTTCTTCCTGCATTTCCAGCAGCTTTCCTCATCGCCTTGGCTTCTGTATCTTTGTCAGTCAGGGACCATGTGGATCATGCACTCATCTTTTTACTAAAATTGGTCAAATTATTGTTTCACTTTTAACACCTTCAATAGATGTTTTCATTGTCTTCAACTGTTAAAAGTACAGCATGGCAGCTTTCAGAGAGTTTCAACTGATTTCATACCATATTTTCTATGATAATCTTGGCTTTTCTCACAGGCAAAAAATAAAATAAAAAAAGAAAAAACAATGCCAGTATTGTGATGTTTGTATCTTTTGACTGGTGGGTTTTTTTCTTGGTCTTCCTTTTTTGTTTTGATTTTTATTTGTTAAATAGCGGCTAATTTGTGGTTTCTTGACTCAACTTGCCAAAGGTTTCAGTGGAGTCCATTACATAGTTATAGATTTTATTGAAGAGAAACTTTCTTGTTAGAGAATTCCTTAATCCCATAAACTGCAAGTCAAAGAAATAGAAATTTGGGTGTGCCAGCAAAAAGATAGACTGTCTTGGACCTGATGGAGGTTGCTAATTGTTGTTTCATCTCTGCCCCTGTCCTGGTTTTGTAGATACTCTGTCCCAATAGATGTGGGTTCCATGATTAATGGGCCCATTTCCTTTCTTATATGTATGTTCAAGTCTTATTCTATTATTTATATGCTACATTTGTTGCTTAATTTCTTTTTTTTTTCCTTCTTGTGTACTCTTTCTTGTTTATATGAATCAAGTATATTTCTTTTCCACAAGATATAAGTGTAACTATTATTTTCTGCAATTTTGGGTACTTGTTTATTACTGTTATTTTTCATGGTTATTTTTTTAGTGTGTGTAACTGACCTCATTATACAATCGGGTTTCCAGATCATAATGCTTTTTATCTGAGTTACTACTATAATATTTTAATTTGTGGATTTTTGTGTTCTATGGTTCATTGCTCATTTATTTGTTGTATGAAAACTGCAGTTGGATGTTAAAGCTGCCAAAAAGGCCATACTAGATGGTATGGATACATCTTGTACTTCACCTGACTTCAATTCGTTTTCATTGCTAAGAGCTATTTTCTTGATATGTCATTCCACAATGTTTTCTTTTTCCTCGACATTTTTTATCTCATCATTGTTTTTCCAATTTAGGTTTTCGAAGAACTGATGAGAGTCTTCTTCAAGAAAGTTTGGCAGGTACTGTCAGGAACACTTTATTTCCAGTCCGTCCCTTAAATGCATTTCTTTCCTATTTTTTTCAACAGCATGCAACTGTTAAACTGGAGAAAAGAATATCATTCATGTTAGTATTGTTTAATTTCAGAAACCTTTATTGTTCAGGATAATTAAGGACAGAATAGAATGTTCAGCATGTGAAATCAAAATGTTTCAATATCAATGTCTAGTTATGGATCAGAAACCACTTTAATCAAACCTAAGAATTGTATATGGTAGTGATAAGCAAAGTTGATGGACTAAGGGAGTGTGAAGTGTTCGTTCTGTGTAATTGGTGACATATAATATCTCAAATTTGATTAACATGAATATTTGTAGTGTTTTGAATTGGTGTTAATACAAAAACAAATATGTACACTATATTGGATAAAAACATTGAAATTTTCTGTGATTTCAATAACTAGGCCATGAATCCGTATGTACACTAGCTTAAGTCTTTATCTTGTAAAAGATTATTTTTTTCTTTTTTCTTTTTTCGTTTTTGGTTAACCTGATTCAGAAATCCTATATTGGATAAGAACGGTGAAAGCTTCAGTGATTTCAATAACTAAGCCAATTGAATGAGGTTGCATGTGCACTTGTTTATTTTTTTTTTCATGTCTTATCTTAAAAAAAGAACCTTTTTTTTTTCCACATTTTTCTTTTTTACTTGCCTGATTTGAAATCCTAAAGAAGAAGTAAAAAATGTTATGAGTTTTCTCAAGCTTCACTTTAGGTGGTACTTTACCTGTTATTTCATTTTCAAATTTTTATCAGGGGGATGGCAGGATGGTTCAACAGCTGTATGTGTTTGGATATTAGGACAAAAGGTAAGTATGCAACTGGTCTTTTTTGCTATCATACTTGAATAAATAATTCAACTTTGTTTAAACAACTTTCTTCGAAAGGTGCTTGAAGATTTCGCTCAGCCTGTAGATTAAGGGTATGTATATCCTGATATTACTGAATTTTAACAGTGGAGAACATGATTTGAGGTGGCTTGGTGAAGGATATTCATGGTTTTTGTGCTGCATGTTTCTTTTTACTTATTTACTCAATGATTAGTCATTGGGTTATGCCTCTCTATATTATCATTATTGAGCTTTCTTTGGAAATTGCTGTTTGTTTGATTAGATTGTATTGGTTTGTAATGGAATTTGAAATATTCTATTTTTTGGCTGTGCCAGCAACCACTAGGTTCTTGATTCATAAGTTATCTTAGCAAAACACAACAAAAGAAGAAAAATGGACAAAAATGATCTTTCCTTGACTTTAGTGTAGCCAAACTTGTAATGGGCACATGCAGGTCCAACCTATATTTGAAATATGAACATTTTCCAATCAATGATTTAGGTGCACTAACTATATGCACTATTTTTGCATTATGGACAATTGTGGGTTTACGATTTCATTAATTTGAACAAAGGAGTAAAATCTTTAGAATATCCTCTAATTCTCTGTTTAGTCTTTTCAACAAAGGGCTTGAAGAAGCTTGATCTTGGATGGAAAAGCTTGTTGGAGATTTGATGTCATAGACTTGAGCTTAACTTAGCCTTGATTTAGTTTGAGTCTTGACTTAAGTTTTGGAGATCCGAAATTTGATCTTGGCTCGACTTATCTTGAGTCTTGCTCTTTGGCTTGACTTGAGCCTTGGCCTAAGTTATGTCTTGGCTTGATTTGGGCCTTGACTTAAGTTAGACCTTGGTTTGGCTTGGCTTAAGTAACGTCGACTGAATCAATTGGGAAAGAGATGAGAGCAAGGGGTGAAGTTGGTGGATCAAGGGGAGGAAGAAGAAGTTTCGTGGTGGAGGCTAAATCTTTCGAAATATTGATTGAGGAGTTAGGAGGCAAGCTGAGAGGTTGCATTTGGGAGAGAAGCAAAGGGGTTTCCTCATGGATTAGATTCGGGGAGGTTAGCTTAAGATGTTTACTAGATGGAGTGGACGTTTGCTGTAGAGAGGTAAACAATAGTGTTTGGGCTACTGGCTGGGAGGAGGGGAATAGAAGGTATAGGTTGGAGCGCCGTTCGAACGGGGCAGGTAGGTTCATCTTCTGCTCAGTTCGCGACATTGATTCAAAAAAGCATAGCATTATTGTCCCAGAGGGAAAGGGTCAGTCTTTTGGTTGGAACTCTTTGGCTGAGAGGCTGAGAGCTCTTGGTGTGACCCCCTTAGGTGGCTTGCAGGGTCATAAAGGGCCAGAGGACTTGTTGAGGTTGAAAGGGGGCTCGAAGGTCCAATGGAGGGAGAAAGGGGTGGAGCTGAAAACATATGCTGATGCTGTTAGGAAAAGCCCGGGAAGGGTAGGCCAATCAGTTTGGATAGAGGTGGGGGAAGGAGAAGTGCGTGGAAGAATAGAACAAATGAGTCAGTGTCTGGTAGGCTGGTGGGGACCTAGATCAACTATTTGCCCTGAGATGGAGTACGTTAGAAGCTGGGCACCAAAGCATTGGGCTTTGAAGGGGAATCTGAGGGTGGCCATGCTAGGCAGAGGATTAATGCTTTTTGACTTCGAGTTTCCAGACGAGGCTGAGCGTGTTTTAGCCAGAGGTCTAAGAATCTTCAAGGAGAATGTTTTAGTATTGGAGAGATGGAACCCTGAGGTGGGGTGTCTTCGCAAGGAGCCCACGGCAAAAGATGTTTGGGTAAGGGTGTTTGGACTCCCTCTTCATTTAAGAAGCTCGGAGGTGCTTAAAAGGATTGGAGATGAATGTGGAGGATTCATAGCTGAGGATAAATCTTCTTTGCATGAGATGCAATGGGCTAGGCTACTGGTGAGGTGCGTGGACAGGGAGTTGCCCAGCAATGTCCATATTGTTGTGGGGTCGGGTTGTTATTCCCTTCATCTTTGGTGGGAGTCTTCTCCCTGGTTCACGCAGGTGGTGCCGGAGGGAAGATTCAGCGGGGAAGGCAGCTTAAGGGAAGGAGAAAAGGCTGGTGGGACTGTTCGTGCTCTCAGTCGTGGAAGTCAAAGGGAGAAGGTGGAGCAGTTGAGGTTACAGAGGGAAAGAGTGCCGTGTCAGCCTGTGGAGGTGATTATACCCTCTGTCCCGCTGTGCTCTATGCGGCAGGGGATGCAGTGGAGGGTAGAGTAGGGTCAGCTGATGGACAGGTTAGAGAGGGAGACGGCTTCTGTTTGAATAAGCTGGAAAGCCCAGCTTTTGGGCCAAGCTTCGGGCCAAAAGGGCCAGCCCATGGAGTGTTGCTGGGTCCTCCTCAATTAAGTGGGCTAAGGCAGGGGTCTTTTAAAGAAACCCAGGAGGAGTTGGGCTGTGACTTAAGGCCCAATGGCTCTTTCGGGGAGAAAGGAGAGGGTGTTGGGCCTGTAGGGCCTGTTGTAGCGGAAGAAGGTATTTTAAATGGGGAAGGTATCTTGAGTCCTCGAGCTAGGGCTCAATCGCCAGGTGTGGAGAATGGCTCTGGAGATGCCGTCTTTCTTCGTGGGGAAGCATCTTCGGCCTCTCGTCCTTCGGCTCAGGTTTGTAGCTCGGAGAGTCAGACTTTTATAGTGGAGGACCCCATCGTCGACATTTTGAGAGCTGCGTCGCAGTCGGAAGCCCTTGCGGTGCCGAAAATGGATCAAGCGTTGCGTGATGAAGCTTCTAGGTATGTCAGATTACCTTCGTCTTCTGTGGGGGGTCGGGATATTTCTCCTTCTTCTCTTTTCTCTGGGTTCGATCGGGCGGGGATGAATGAGGGGGTTTCGTCGGGCTTGATCTCGGAGAGTGAGGGAGAGGAGCAGCTCCCTCTTAGCATTATTCTAGCAGATGGCTGCAATGGGGAGATGGGCCCTGAGGGGGAGAGACCCTCGGGTGACGAAGGAAGGGGGGATGAGTTCGAGGTATTATTACAAGAATTGGAAGGAAGAGGATGTCGATGGGATGATAGTTGCCTGGCGAGATTTAGTAAGTTCCTGGGCTTTTCGACGGAAGGATTTGAAGGAGAAATTCTGAACTTGCTTCTAAGGAATAAGAGAAGAAGGGAGCAGAACATTAAGAAGAACATTTCGGGGTCCACTAAGTTTGATCGTGAGTTGAAGAAATTAGAGTGGTCCATCAATTATAAAGGGGCGAGGAAGGAGAAATCTCTGGTTAGAGATGGTGGGGACAGAACCTTGAACCTTAGATGAAGATAAAGATCATATCTTGGAATGTAAGAGGGGCCAATGATAGGGATAAAAGGAAAGTTATTAAGGCTTTGATCAGGTCACAAAGAGCAGATTTGGTGTGTCTTCAGGAGACCAAAATTCAAGACATGTCCAGAGGAATTGTTCACAGTCTTGGAGTGGGAAGATTCTTAGGTTGGGGTGCTATGAGTGCAAGGGGGGCAGCCGGTGGGGTAGTAGTGTTTTGGGATAATAGGGTTCTGGAGTTAATGGGTATGGAGGTGGGTCTTTTCTCAGTTTCCTGTCGCTTTAAAAATTGTGAAGATGGCTTCTTGTGGACCTTCACGGGAGTATATGGACCCACTATGAATTGGCATAGAGAGTTGTTTTGGGAAGAGCTAGGAGCCATTCGAGGGCTGTGGTCTGACCCTTGGTGTATTGGCGGGGATTTTAACTTGGTCAGATTTCCTAGCGAGCGTAGTAGAGAAGGAAGACTGACTGGTTCTATGAGAAGATTTTCGGAGGTTATTGAGGAGTTGGCTTTAAAAGATTTGCCTCTCCATGGGGGGCTATTCACGTGGAGTGGAGGACTGAATGGTCTTTCAAGGTCCAGACTGGACCGTTTTCTGATTTCGGAGGATTGGGAGAATCATTTCAGTGGGGCGTCTCAGTGTTCTCTCCCAAGACCGGTTTCCGATCACTTCCCAATCCTGTTAGATGGGGGTGGGACGAGGAGAGGTCCAATTCCATTTCGGTTCGAGAATATGTGGTTGAAGGAGGAGGGGTTTAAGGAGTTGTTGAAGGACTGGTGGCAAGGATTTAATTATAGTGGGTCCTATAGCTTCATCTTGACAGAGAAATTGAAGGCCTGAAAATTAAGCTGAAGGAATGGAATTCGGAAGTCTTTGGCAAAGTGGGGGTGAACAAAGGGCTGGCTCTGGATAAAGTATCCTACTGGGATAATCAGGAGCATCTTAGAGCTTAAATGAGCAGGACTAGAGGCGAGAAAGGAGGCTAGGGAGGAATTTAAGAAATGGGTTCTAATGGAGGAGACTTCATGGAGACAAAAATCGAGAGAAATTTGGCTGAAGGAAGGCGATAAGAACACGGGATTCTTCCACAAGATGGCAAATTCGAACAGAAGGAGGAACTGTTTGAAAAGATCAAAATCAATGGCACTTGAATTTCAGAAGAGCATGACATTCAAAGGGGAGTGGTGAGGGCCTTTAAGGAACTTTATCAGATCCTGGAGGATGGGTCCTTGCTGCAACAATATTGAGTTTGACAGCATTGGGGATGAAGAGGCAGCCAGGCTGGAGGAGAGTTTTTCTGGGGATGAGGTGTTCTTGGCTCTTTCAGACCTGAATGGGGACAAGGCCCCTGGTCCGGACGGTTTTTCCCTAGCATTTTGGCAATTCTGTTGGGATTTTGTCAAAGATGAGGTCTTGGGTTTCTTCAAGGAGTTTTATGAGAGGGGAAAATTCGTAAGAACCTGAACACCACTTTCTTAGTTTTAATCCCAAAGAAGTGTGGGGCCGAAGACTTGAGTGATTTCAACCCATCAGTTTGGTGGGGGTCTCTACAAGCTGCTTGCTAAGGTCTTAGCCAATAGATTGAAAAAGGTAGTGGGAAAAGTGGTGTCCTCTTCCCAAAATGCCTTTGTTGAAGGTAGGCAAATTCTTGATGCTGCATTAGTTGCTAATGAGGTCATAGATTCCGTGATGAAAAGAAAGGAAAGTGGGATCTTGTGTAAATTGGACTTAGAGAAGGCCTATGATCGGATTAATTGAGATTTTCTGCTATCGGTGATGCAAAGAATGGGTTTTGGGGAGAAATGGATTGGGTGGATTAGATGGTGCATATCCACTGCCTCGTTTTCGGTTTTGGTCAATGGTTCTCCTTCCGGTTTTTTCGGAGTTCCAGGGGGTTAAGGCAAGGAGATCCTCTCTCTCCTTACCTTTTCGTCTTAGGAATGGAGGCCTTAAGTAGTCTCATCAACAGAGCAGTGAGAGGGGGCTTTCTCTCAGGCTGCAGATAGGGGGAAGGGAAGGTGGCGGGATCCAAGTTACGCACCTGCTGTTTGCCGATGATACGTTGGTCTTCTGTGATGACTCTCAAGAGCAATTGGCTTTTCTAAGTTGGTTATTAATGTGGTTTGAAGCCACTTCCAGACTGCGCATTAATTTGAACAAAAGTGAGATTTTGCCGGTGGGTTGTGTGGAGAATGCTGAGTTACTGGCAGCTGAACTGGGCTGCAAGGTGGGATCTCTCCCTTCCACCTATTTGGGACTCCCTTTGGGAGCTTCACATAAGTCTGTGAAGGTTTGGGACGGAGTGGAAGAGCGGATGAGGAAGAAACTTGCCTTGTGGAAGAGGCAATTCATTTCTAAGGGAGGAAGACTCACTCTATCCGGAGTACTTTGGCGAGCATGCCAACTTACCTTATGTCACTATTGCGCATGCCAAGAGTGGTTAAGTAAGACTTGAGAAAATTCAAAGGGATTTTCTTTGGGGAGGGGGAGCGTTGGAGAAGAGGCCCCATCTTGTTAAGTGGGTTGTTGTTTGTACTCACAAAAAGATGGGTGGATTGGGGATTAGAAATCTCTCTATTCTTAATAGAGCCCTCTTGTGCAAATGGAGTTGGCGTTATGCGGTTGAAAGAGATTCATATTGGAAGCTTATTATTAGTACGAAGTATGGGGTGGAAAGAGGAGGGTGGAGCACTTGTGGGGCTAGGGAGGGCCATGGGGTTGGGCTTTGGAAGGAAATCAGCAAGGAAGGGTTGCTATTGCACAATAATGTATCTTTCTCGGTGGGGGATGGTAAAAGGGTGAGGTTTTGGAAAGATATTTGGTGCGGGAACACCCCCCTTTGTGAGGCTTTCCCCTCTTTGTTTGATTTAGCGGGTTCTAAAGATGCGTGGGTTGCGGACTATTGGGATCCAATGGGGGAAGTGGGAGGGTGGTCTCCACTTTTCCTTAGACCCTTCAACGATTGGGAGGTGGAGGAGGTGGAAAGACTCTATCGTCCATTCAAGGGAAGAGGTTGGATGTTGATGGGGAGGATAGGATGCAGTGGAGAAGGACGAAAAACGAGATTTTCACTGTAAAATCTCTTTACAAGTCTCTTGATCATAGCGGTGCAGTCTCGTTTCCGGGTAATATCATTTGGAGTCCGTATGTTCCTTCAAAGGTGAGTTTTTTTGCTTGGGAAGCTTCTTGGGAGAAGGTCCTTACTCAAGATCAGCTTAAGAGGAGGGGCTGGATCTTAGCCAATAGATGTTGCTTGTGTTGCGTTGAAGAGGAAACGATAAACCATATTCTTGTTCACTGTTCTAAGACGAAGATTTTGTGGGATCTTTTGCTTTCTCTTTTTGGGGTCAATTGGGTGTTGCCGTTTTCGGTGAGAGACACTCTACTAAGTTGGTATGTCTCTTTTAAGGACAAGAATCATAGAAAGGTTTGGCGGGCAGCTCCTCTCTGTTTATTTTGGACAATTTGGAAGGAAAGAAATAGGATAGTCTTCGATAACGAGGCTTTGTCGACTCAAAGATTGAAAAACTCATTTGTTTGTAATCTCTTATCCTGGGCTAATTCTTCTATCGGTGTAGGCCCTTTATCTTTGTTTACCTTTGTGGATTGGTTGGGTTCTTGTTGAGGGCCGGTGAGTGCTTGTGTTTTTGTTGCTTGTTTTAGGTGTCTCTTGTATACTCCCTGTATGCTCTGAGTTGCCTTTCAAGCTCCCTTTTTCTAATATATCTTTGTGCTTTTGCCTATCAAAACAGTGTGTTAGCCCAAGGGTTCTCCTAATCAGGTTTTGATGATAACAAACTATGGTTAAGTGACTAATTGTTTTAAACTGTTAAGAATCTCAGGCTTAATCTCAAAAATTCATCAAGGACCAAACGAATACGGGATCGAGATCATTTGGAAGACTTGTAATTATAGGAAATGAATGTAAGATGATAGCATGAGTGCACTTAGGATGTTCATACCTTTTCATGCATCTTAGAAAACTCGGTTTATTCTCTAAAACTTGATTTTCTTTAAAACCCGAGTTTTATCAAATATACCTTAGGCAAACTGATTCAAAATTGGCATATTAACTCACCTAAAGACCTTGCCTAAGTATTGGAAAAGAAAGAAATAAAAAAGGATAGGTTTTCGGGGCCAAAAGGCTCAACCGGTCGAGGCTATGGCCAACCGGCTCAACCGGTTGGGGAACCGGTCGACCGGTTACCCTTGTCCGGTCGAGGGAGCAGAAAAATTTTCTCTCTCTCCCAGTAGCTTGTTCTTCCCGGTCGAGCCTCACCCTCGTCCGGTCGAGGTCCGGTCGATGTCCGGTCGAGGCAACGGTAACCTGCCATGCATTAATTGCACCAACGGCTAGTGATCCGGTCAACCCTTTGCTCGTCCGGTCGAGGCTACTTTTCTGCTGTTTTTGTCTCCCGAGCTTAGAAACCTATAAATTGAGAGCTCCTCTTCATTTATGACTAAGAGAACTATTGCATTCAAAGCCTACCTACCTGTTCTTGATCAAAAAGCTCTCCATTTCTTTCTAAGTGCATCAAACCATCAATTGCATATTCTTAGTGCACTCTTACAATTCATCCTAGCTTTCTCTTGTAACTTGAGCCGTCCTTAAGTTAGGTTGAGAGTTTCATCCTTGTATAAACTAAGTGTGAAAGCCTTCAAGTGGTTCAAATCTTGAAGTGATTGTGTAAGAGCCCATTGGAGCCGGAATCCAAGTGTAAGACGATTGAAAACTTGATTGAAGCATCAAGTTAGTGGAACCCTCACTCGGTTAGGAGGTTGAGGAGAGTGGACGTAGGCAAGGAAGGGCCGAACCACTATAAACCCGAGTTTGAATTCTCTAACCTTATCTCTTTCCTTTATTTGTTTTGTGCATATATTATTGTGTGGAAAAAGATTTTGAAAAACCCAATTCACCCCCTCTTTTGGGCATTTTCCTTAATTAATTCATAGCCTTTGTTTTATCACAGTGGCAGAGCCAGCACTTTACATCGGGGGGCAACTTTAGTACACATACAGATTTTGCCAATTAAAAGCAATTGTGGCCCTTAGCCTAATGGTCCAGCCTTGTAATTGTTCAGGGGGGCAGCAGTAGACCTGGGTTCGAGTCTCCTTTGGTAAGAACGGGAGATTTTTTTTTTTAAACATTTTCGGGGTGGGGGCAGGCCCCTGGGCCCTAGCTAGCTCTGCCCCTGGTTTTCAAGGCATCAAGCGA